>NC_049215.1:9227444-9527444 GCF_013347855.1 Anguilla anguilla
GAACATGAAGCAATTCCCATACTTACTGTAAGCAATATCAATAAACGAGAGATAAGAGATATATAATTCCTCCAGACGGCTGAGAAATGTTATTTAAAGGAAGGTATGGCACAGGCACTTCAACAACTGGCTTTCATTTACATTTTTTGTGCATTAAAGTGTAATGAATATATAAATTGCCTCCATATGAGTTATTTCTTAATTTAGTTATGGTGCAATATTTCACATTACATTATTCTTCTCTTATTTCTAAAACCAGAATATCCAATCCTCATGATTCTAACACGCATATAGTCTTATCACCATGATATTAATTTGCATACAGTCTGATCCCCATGATTTCAATTCTCATGCAGTCACATTCAAGTTAATCACCCTTGTGTTGGCCTTTCTAGTAAGAAAAGGCTTATAAACCAATCTTATTCCCCCCAGGTTCCCCTTGATCTGCATTTCCATGTGCTGCCAACGTAATAAAGAGAAACAGATAAATGACTTTACTTACCACAGAGAGGAAATGTATCACAGGAAAGTGTCTTTAACACCGAACAGTCATTACGGACAGGCTAAGTTTGTTAGACACTGAGATAGATTAATACATGAATAGATATGACAAAGGAAAAGCACAACATGCTCAAACAAGCACAGGCAGAGAGGGAGAGGAGCGCTGTAGCTAACAGAAGACAGACATGTCGGTTAGCCGCACGCGACACTAGCGGACGTGTAAAAAAACGCTCGCACCGCTGCTGTGGCAGTTGGTCTCGTCCTCCCCCGTCTTGCAGTCTTCCTGTCCGTCGCAGAGCCATTTGAGGGAGATGCACAGGTGGTTCAGGCACTGGAACTGGTCGTCTGAGCAGCGAGCCTCGCAGTCCTTCTGCAGACACGAGGAAAACGAGGCCTACAGTCAGCCAGCAGGGCACAGCCACGTTAAACTACAGACCTGTTACACGCCCTGAACAACCGACCAACTACAGACTGATCTGACTGATTGACTGTATTGGTCACTGTGAATCCTCTCCTGGGAAAAATCTAGTTATTCTATTTTATACAACAGTTAGTTCCGGTCGAGTAATTTGATTGGATCATAAGCATTCCAACAGTACTGATATACAGAACTGCAGCAGTGGAACTTTTTACTGTCATATATCACTCCACTTTTTTTAACATTTTAATTTATATGGTTGAAAGAAAAACCTATTTTTAAAAATGGAATCCTGAAAGAACTATACGTGTTGCCGGTGCCGAATAAATCACAAAATCATAATAATTGTCTCAATCATTACTTAATAAATAGCTTATAGGGTACTATAACTGCTGCATAAAAGCTATATTACACTTCAGGCTCAATTACAACCATCCTGATATGCAGTATAACAGCGTCAGCTCTCATGTGATACTGCTTAACTATTTTATTCTACTCTATTCTATTTTACTCATTTCTATTCTATTCTATTCTGTTCCCTGAGCTGGTCAGTGGGGAAGGGGCTCTCCATATTGAGTCTGGCTCCTCCCAGGGGGTCTCAGTAATGCTCTGCCCAGGGAGTTTCTCCTTGCCAGTGTTGCTTTACACTTGCTTTTGCGGGAACTGCGGGATAGTTTATGCTGAAAAACATACTGTGACAAATGCTTTGTGAAATTTGCTATGTAAATGGATTTTCGATTTGATTTGGTTTGATAAGACAGCTCTCCCGTATCCGTAAAAGCGAGCGTTGCAGTGCATTAGTTAAACGCTGCTAGCTCACGCAGTTCTCCCCACAGAAGGACAGTGGGATATGTGGAACGGCACTGTGTAATCGCTCACAGTTTTAATGAGAGGCCCCTTCCCTGCGTGATGGACATTAATCACCACAAGCTTAAACGACGTCACCAGAGGAGCGCCATTCACACGGTAGGCTGACTTCACACCTCCCGCTGGAGAGAGCCGGGCAAGGATTTCTCCCTCGATTGCTCACTTTTTGGGGGTTCAGGCCAGTTCTTTTTTGCCCAATTTCTTCTTATTTCCACTGTAAAGCGTCTTCGTGTCATTGTCTATGTAAAAATCCCTATACAAATAACACTGAATTGAACTGATTCGAATTATATGCATAATTTCACGGGGGTTTAAATAACAAACAATGAGTACTACAAAATACTTAAGTATTTGTCCATTGTACATTGATGAGCTGTTTTCTTACAGTATCCATGGAAATATAATTGCCTAATCAAAGCGTAAATACTGATACATTATATGCCATATTGGATGTGAGGGCCGCAGGTCAATCAGAAACGGACAGGGTGTTTTGTGTAACGCGGCAGCCGGCGAGCGCCAGCACCGGCGGGCGCTAGCCCACCAACCTCGTCCGAGTTGTCGGCGCAGTCGTAGTCTCCATCGCAGCGGAACCGGGCGGAGATGCACTCCCCGTCGGAGCAGACGAAGTCCTTGGAGGTGCAGGTTACCGGCTCTACACGTGAAAGAGCAGAAACGGAACTCACCACCAACATTCTCAACACAAAATCACACCCCTAAACTATGAATTGGTCTCAACCTTGTGGTGATTTATTTTGATTGACAAAATAACTGATATTTTCTTCAGTTTTAGTGCACAACCCAGCGTGTGGTGAAGGATACGTTTCTGACAGCTGACCTGCTTTGCAATGGCAGGTATGGGGCATTTGGTGGTTTGTAGCATAAAGCAAGAAAACGCACTTCACGTAACTCCAGAAGAAGAAGAAAGAAAGAAATGCTATGCCTCATTGTGAGGCTGTGCATTTGTATATTAACCGATTAGCCTTCAAAAACTGACCTTTACTATAATGGACAGAATGTTTTCCTGTGGCGTATGCAAACCGAAAACCCTCAAGGAAAGGCATACCGGCATACATTAAAAGGTGATATATATGCTTATGATAATGACTAAATGCTATAAAATCAATCTACTCATATGTACAGGCTCTGGAAAGCTCACTGTACAAGCTGTATTGGGGTTACCTGAAGTGTACTTTTTAGAGCTCTTATATCAGTCATTCTAAAGCCAACAGGTCACCAGAAACCTCTACAAGCATCTAAAACATCTTTCATCCGACGCAAAACCTGTCTGTGCCAATGGCAAACATACACTGGACCTAAAATACTATAGAAACTCCAGAAAGGGGAGTACCCCTTCAAAAACCTGCCTATTAGCTGAGTCAACTGGCAAATAATTCCTTTTTTTTGACTTTTTTGCCATGTCTCAAAAGATAATGAAAATGATAAGTTACAGTTTCAAAAATATATTTAATCATTTCAAATGATACACTTTAAATAAATAAGGTAAACAACCACATATGATAAACAAATGATAAACTACCACATACATTTACATATAAACAAAAACATTATAATTGCCAGTCTGAATAGCTTAATTCAGAATTAGCTACAGACTCACTGTTGCTTTTGCTTACTTGGATAATTAAAACATTTACTGCTAATGTGCAGTGAGACAATAAAGAGAAGCAGATTAGAGCAAAAATCTATTTAAACACCTGACCCCTCTCCGACAGCCACCCCCCACCCCTCCACAATTTCAGCACAAACGTGATCTTGCTGCAATATAATTTCGTTATATAAATCAGACTTCTGTTGAATTGTTGAAAATCACATTCTGATGGGTTTTTTTCCCTCCCATGCACAGACATTGGTGTCATTATTAGGGTCAGCAGTTTGCTTCCTGCTGGAATTTGAATTTGTACTTCAATGCTTATCCTCCAGGGGTCCCCACAGGCACTCCAACTGCACAGTCAGGTGTCTAATCGCACAATTGAGTGTCTAATTGGACATTTATAAAAACAATTTGTTGATCTAATATGGTGTCAGGAAGGAAGGTGAACACAGATGGAAGTTTCAACGCTATGAAAAGCATGTCTTTGAGCCAGTTCTTAAGTAAACAAACAAAAACCAGCAGACTCTTGGCTCTCCAGGACCAGGATTGAGTATCACTGCAGTAAAAAGAAAAATGCACCCACATAAAGCAGGGGCGTCCAATCTTATCTGAAACAGGCAGGTGTGGCTGCAGGTTTTTGTTTTAGTCCAGCACTAAAACGCCGGATCTTGATTAAAGTCTTGATTGAAGACCATGATTAGTTAATCAGTTGAATCACAAATGTATTTTTTTATTTATTCAACTTCTTTGTGCAAGTTAGATGTTATATAACTGCTCTCATTTTTAATGTGGGCATTTCCCGCTGCTTCTAACAAAACCTCTGACAAAATCATTTAAAAATACTTCAGGTAAAAATGTCCATGGTATTAAGTAATCTAACTAAATTTACCACATGTCGCTTACAAACACTGCTGTCAATCATCATCTGTGCTTAATTAAAGTTACTTTTTCAACTTAGATTACTGGTGCAGTTGGGATAACTAAGCAGGGACTTTGCAAAGAGGCTGTCACAACCTCTAGCTGGAGAAGGACTGAAGTAAAATGTGAGAAAACAAGGGGAGACAAGCTGGTGGCCTTGGTCCTTATGTAAATGCAAGAGTCTATTTCTGCGCTAGCTTCTGCAGTTTAAAAAGCGGGATATAAAATGATAGCTCATTGTCATTTCTGATGCTGTTTATTGTATTTACTCCCAATAATTCACTGGCCTACAGACCTGGCCTTTCAACAAAGTATTTTGAGAAGCCTTTCTGCTGAAATGCAGTTTATGCACACCCCTGGTTCACATGAATGAATAACAAGGAGCATCAAACAAATCAGTGCTAATGACTAGGGGAAGGGGGCCAAGCCACAGGCAGTGAGTAGACACGCTACGGGACCTGGCACGCTCTGTCTGGGTTTGGTTAAGATTGACCTCTGACCTTGTCTCGCTCTCCCGCACAGTGAGCTTTCGCTCCTCGCTAGCTTCGCTATGCGCTGAGGCTGGCTCCAGCGCTCAGTCATGTGAACACATTCAGGGCTGGAGACAGCATTAACACCAGGAACAGCACAGGATACAACGAGAGCGCTTATTAACACACACACACACACACATGAACACACACGCATATATACACACACACACACACACACACACACACACACACACACACATACCTACACGTACACACACATTACACACAAACACACAAATACACACAAATACACACACACACACACAAGGCTTTCATTGACAGAGCAGTTGTCCTATTCACTCTGAGAAACAGGGTTTGTTCCATTACACCCTGAATGATTAACAGTGAACACATGCAGCACAAGGACAACTCTAACCTAAACACTGAGCTTCTGCTGCTGAGCCTAAACCAGCGATCTGCAGGAGCGGACCACAGACACGCCCGCACGCAGGGGGGCGCTAGCAGCACAGGGGCACCCATCCGCTGCCCCTCTTCCACCCGACCGGGCAGCGCGGGGGGGGGGGGGGAGGGGAGGCACGTTCTGGGTTACGGCCGGGTGTAATTACCCAAAGCTCTCGGGAGATCCAGAACAAAGGCACGTCAACAGGAACAAAGGCAAAGGAAGGCAGCCAATAGTTAACGCGGCCCAAAATGGCCGCACCGCCGAGCTGCTGGCGAAAGGGCCAGATAAAATCTATTTGGAGGCCGTCCAGTTCCGCGCACACCATCTACAGCATTCCACCTCAGACTCTGCCTCTGCCTTAAAACATCAAGGTGAATATTGCAAAGGGGATGGAGTAACAGCAGCACGCCTTCAAGGGAGTTTAATCGCTGGGTGGGGAATAAACAGCAGAGTGTGTGTGTGTGTGTGGGGGGGGGGGGGGGGGGGGGGGGGGGCGTGTGGCCTTCAGACCGCGGCTCTCGCGCCGCGCACTGCCAAGAGCGATCGAGCGGAAAAGTGCTTCTTTAAGCGTGACGGGGTTCGCGGGCCGAGCGCCAAGCCTGGCGGGGTACGGAGCGGGCCTCGGGGAGCCTGGGTAAACGATCCGGCCGCCCGAGCGGACGGTTAACCCAGGCAGGATCGCCACGGAGACCGGCGCTCAAACAAAAACAAAACAAAAAAAAACAAAAACTCGGCTTTCGTTCAAGCCGCTTTCAGACAGGTCGGGGCCCGGGGTCTACGGACATTTTCTAATTCAAACACAAAGCTGAAAGGAACACACATACAGATACGACACCCGAGGCGAACAAAACAGACGCTCACTTTCGAATCCAAACCGCCCAAGCGGCGCGATGGCCATCCGAATGCACGTGCTGGGAACGATGCGATAAACACGATGGAGAAACGCACACATACGCACGAGGAGGCGGGGGGAGAGAGAGAGAGACTCACTGCAGTTCTCCTCGTCCGAGTTGTCCCCACAGTCACTCTGTCCATCACACCTCCAGTGGTCCGGGATGCAGTTGTTGTTTTTACAGTGGAACTCGTGCGGTCCGCAGGTCTTCTCATCTTGTGACAGGAACAGACGGACAAACAGACATCATTTGGAAGCACGCAGATACGAACATGTGGAGTCAAACAATCCTAAATAAATTTAAATGCCCATTACTTTCAGAAATTACTCATTGCTGACATCGCTAGCACTTGCTTTTTATTAAGGGAATACAAAATTCTGATAATGGTCCCCTTTTTGCTGCCATAGACGTCGATAAAAGTTTATGTGGACGTTTAACAATAGTTTCCAGGACTTTCTCAATATATTAATAAACACAGCCAACACTGCTTATTTTAAGGGTGCAATTAACACTCACAGCATGTCTTCCTTAACGCAGCGTTTGCTAGCCAGGGCTCGAGACTCACTCAGTAATTACAATGAATTTATGTGGTGCACTGGATGAACATTATTCAAAGTGCAGAAGCTGCCTTGATTAAATTACTCTTTTGAAAGACTAATCCTTCTGATCTGTGATCTACACACTGTAGTAATACTGGGTGGTATCATTAAAAATTAACCTCATCTGATTGTGAGATTCTGTCATATGAACAGATGCACTCTATTAATCCTCATATTGCAGTCCTATGTTTGCGTGCCAGTCCCCAGCCGTATATTAAGAAAGTACTGACTTGATATTGAACCGCGGAAGAATTTGAATACATTTATCTTCCTCCGTCTGCTTCGGGGCTGAATTCACCTTCCGTTCTTCAGACAGTCTGAGAGGGTGAAATATATACGGAGGAAAATCTCCGGGACGTCTTTTTAAAGAGGGAATAAACATGCTAATAGGAGCGCGTCCCTCCTGGGGCTACGATAAATGACTTTCGGTGAGCGGTAATGTTCGGAGACGTCTGACAGCGCAAGCCGGGGACGGGCGGGCTGTTTCTGAGCAGGAAGTCAGCCGTTCGCGGCCCCCATTCGCCAGGGTTGCTGTGGAAACCTCTGCATACAAAGATAACCTGCTCAGACTTCTGTGTGCTGCCACGGAAGCACCGATTACAGTGACATGTCTAGACCTCTCTGCCAGTCTTCTTAAGGGACTGCACTATATTTTACACTATTATTACTGTTATTATTATTACTATTACTATTTTTATTATGTTGTTGTTATTATTATTATTAAGATAAATGTGGCACCCAGCGTGGAACTGAGCATCTCAATGTTCCAGCCCAACTTGGAATAGCCAATCATCTCCAACCTCTGCGGCGTTCATGCTGCGAACCCCACTGCTGATTCGGGAGAGCGTAGACATCCACGGTTCTTCTCCAAAACACCTTGTGTTGCCACTTCCTTTGTTTCACACCACAGACCACAGCTAAGCTCACACAGCGCGGATTCGGGGGAAGACCTCACACAGCGGGGATTCGGGGGAAGACCTCTCACACTTGGCTTTCGCGTGCAGTCCATAGGCGCTCGATCGACCAGCAGAGGTCGCTAGATCGCGATGGAGGCGTATCTCTGAGAGACCCCCTCCCATGCCCCGGGCAATGCCATCACCAACAGCCCTACGGAGCTACAGTTACTACTGGTGACGCGGATTATCCCTAGTTTACACTACCAACCCTCAGTGTCAATTAGTGTCTTATAAAGTGCCCAACAGACATATGAAGGTTACATAACACACTACCTAGAAACATGTTCATTACCTTCATACATTTGTAGGAAAGGGAAAAATTATATCTGAATGAAATTATAAATAATAATAACAACAACAACTTCAAAATAACAATAATAATAATAATGTGACACAGCATCAGTGCATTGTTTCCTTAAAAAAAACATAGCAACTTAAGCATGCAGTCATATCGTTAAAAAATCATTCACGTACGACTTATGCAGAGAAAGGTGTTCATGTAATCCAAACCAGCTATTAGGAAGTGCATGAAAAGAAGCACAACAGGCCTTGGAAGCACTCAGGGCAGAAGTGTGATGAATAATTCAGCGGGAGCAAGCGGAAGTATCCTTTTAGCACCCGCGACAGTAATGGCATCTTCAGACGAGACCCGGCCAAAACAATAACCCGCTCGCTGCTTTGGCTCATTAAATTTCCCGAAACGGCAGCGCTGCGGTTTAAAGTCACTTCGGCGATTTGAGCGAGTTCAGTGAAGAGCTTACGCTCAGTGGCACACTGTAACTGAAGCGGTGGTAATGAGACCGTGACTCGGCGCCGGCTGTGTCGAGCCCACCTCCCCCGTTAGCTTCGCTACTGTACGCCCGACGAGGCCCGACAGCCGAGGCCTTGTCACGCAACTTAATCCTTAAAAGCAAATAACGTCCGGCGTGTTCGCTCTTAAAACGTGATGCAATGTGCGAAGCCCGAAAATGATATCTGACAAGGACCATGGCTCTGTTGATGGGCCTTTTTCAAGCGAAGGGTAATTAAGAATTACTGCAGGTAACGAGTCATCCTGTTATATGGTTGATGGTTAAACTTATGTGTGATAAGTGATAAGCAGCCTCCTAGAAGCCACGCCCTATAAACTTGGCTGTCATAGTGAGCGCCCAGTACAGGGAGGAGTCAGAGGGGAGGGGCTTCCTGGAGAAATGGCAACTAGTGGCCAAAACAGTTTGATATCAAAATGGGCATAGGAACATGTTTAATAACTGTTTACCTAGCAATACGGTTTGCAACTAGTGCTCAACAAGGCAACAAAGGCGCCACTTAATGCTTATGTGGCGAGCTCGCCGAGAAAGGCGGCACCGCGAAGGCCGCGGCAGCCGCCAACTTTGGACGCGCGGACCGCCGGAGCGAGCGGGATCGCTAGAGCGGAACGCCGGAGGAAAGGAGGAAGGGAAAACAAGCGCGTCCTCTGGAAATGACAGACAAATCAATTTGGCTGTAAGAGAGGAGCGACAGTCCTTAATTAGAGAGACACACCGAGCTGCCCTTTCTGTCATCGCTCGATATGAGCTCTCTCGTTTCTGCAGAAAATAGCTTATTGATAACCTATAAATTTCACAAGCGCGTCGCCCGAGGCGAAAGCGACACTGTCATCGCGCGCGGTTTGTCCTAATCGACTACGGAGAAAGTGTGACTTTGCCTGAAATATCCATGTGCGGACAATATTGATTCAATTTGAAAAGAGAAATGACATTATAAAAAATGAAAGGACGACGGCTTCAGGAGGATTCCATAGTACTGAGAAAAATGCAACTTTCAAAGCATTTATCGGCCAATGTACTGTATGATTGCCAATATTTGGGCAGGTAGATGGCATTAAATATTCTGACACATACGGTACAGTGCCTTCCAGAACTGATAAAAATGAGCTAAAAAAAAGTTATGCAAATTATCATAGTGTTGTATCAGTTTATATTGCATTCAAGATATGAATTATTCTCAAAAAAACTTCAAAGCATTATTTGCAACCTTTGGAAATAATTCATTATAATTGAAATCTAAGACTTTTTAAAGTGTTTTTTTGGTTTATGCAGTGTGTGAGAATATTGACAAATTTCCCCACTTTTACACTCAGCATTGTTGAGATACAAGACAATAAACATTGTTGTGTGTTGTACTACCCGCAGTAGTATCTCAAAACTAAATGCTGTTTGAGGTTCAGTCTCTGGCCTTCACATATGAAAAGAGAATTATTTTTCACTTAAAATGACTGCGGAACGGGGATGAAAACTCCGCAGAGACTGAAGGAGAGGGGGTAAGAGAGGGGGAGAGAGAAAGAGAAAGAGACAAACTGACTGGCAGACAGAGATAGGGCAGAGGAAAGACTCTCCTCAAGGAAACAGTATCTGTTTAAAAAATGAAAACATTCATGTCAACTTCTTCTAATTCTTCTCAAAACTTTTTGAATCCTTGTTAAACATCATAACTACTGAAAAACAGTCACGACTATACTTTAACTTAATCCAAAATCATATAAATGCTATGCACGTACTATTTAAAAAGCTTTTTGAACATTAGAACAGATTATACATGTACAGTATTAGAAAGCATAGCATGGATCGTAATACAACACCACAAAACGCGGCACAAATGGGGGCCTATCCCAAACCACCAAAACATTAAATCAAAAAATCTAAACAAATATAAATTTATTTATGCAGCGCATTGCACAAACCATTGTCACAGTAGGCTTCACAGACAACCCTGACCTATAACCCCACAGGACAAAGTCCACACCTAAAAGAACAATACAGTAAATTAAAAGTCATTTTAAACTATTAAATTACTACATTGCACATATGTTATTACATTATTTAGCAAAAATACCACCATCAGGCCAGTAATGTAAAGAACAAACAATTACATTTAAAAAAAGTCATTATATTTTTACATTACGGTTAAAATGTTTTGGGCTTTCATGGGGCACTGTGTATTATTATTATTATTATTATTATTATTATTATTATTAATAATTATTATCCCATAATAATTTCTTTCTTTCTTTTTTAATTCACAAAATATGTAATCATAATGTAGATGGACCAAAATGCTGTTCCGTGTCAAGGTAATGTACAGTAAGTTCCATCCATCCATCCATCCAAGATCTATACCCGTTTATTCTTGACCAGGGCGAGACCCTATCCCAGCATGCAATGGGCGAAGGGCAGGACAGGTGAGGCACACACACCATTTACTCACGCACTCACAACTATGGGCAATTTAGACCCTCAAATTAGCCTAACCCGCATGTTTTTGGACTGTGAGAGGGAACCCACGTGGACACGGACACGGACACAGAACACACAGAAAGGCATCGGCTGAAATTTGAACCCAGAACCTTCTGGCTGTGAGGTCACAGTGCTGTCTACGGCAATGCACAGCCCTACTGCAAGCGCATTTACCGGGAATAGACAAATGAAATTTACAGCATTTAAAAAATAGATTTTTGTCTTGTTTCATATAGTAGTTTTAATTAATTTGCCAGTAATAACAAGGTTATTAGTCAAAATGCAGACTGGTAGAGATATGGCCTTTAATAAAAGCCTATTTACTTACAGAAGGATAAACAAAGAGAAGAAATTAATGTTACTTTTATAGCAAACCAATTTAAGGAATGCTTGCCTCTGTTATTTTTCTTATTCGCTGCTACTTACATGTATATGCGTGAAATGCCTCTAAATTGCCTGTTTACCATTGAACAGGAAGTAAACTACCAGCACATGTCCAAACGATGCACCTTTAAATGCCTAGTTTTATTCTGCGCATTTAAATTCTGTCACGGCACTGCATCTGTGTGTGAGCAAAGCCAATAAAACGCATTATAGAGCCATTCTCCCCGTTGTGCTCTGTTGCACCTCGAGAAATGCTAAGAAGTCACCGGTGTCAAAACGGCAATTTTCCTCCACCATACGATAAACACAACAGACATTTTTTTTTTCATTTCTGAAGCAGTTTTCTTATAAATCTTGTAAATGTCAAATCTATTTGTGTGCATCTGCCCAAGTGATACACAATGAGAATTGCTATTCACCAGAATACCAGCCATAGTCAGTAAAATAACCACAAGAGTCTGGTAGTCCTTATCATTTTTTAAAATCACTAATTCTCATGAGTGAAGAAATATATTCAACTCGTAAACTAGTTAAGTAGTAAATTACGGTCCGGTAATTGGTATGGTATGGTATGGTAATTCTCAACTTAACTAGTTTACTAGTTGATCATATTTGTTCAAAAAAAGTTTTTTTTTTGTCCAAGTAAATGGCAACTAGTGGCCAAAACAATTTCATATCAAAATGGGCATTGGAACATGTTTAATAATTATCTAACTATTTATACAATTTGCAACTAGTGCTCAACAAGGTACATGTTTATGAGAATGTACAAGTGTTAAAAACACAAAACATACTGGTTAAAAGTCAGAACATCTTCAGAATGGGATAGACTTAGTGATAGAAACTGGCTTGAACTAGTGAAACATATTCTACACTAAATGTTCAGACTACGCAATATTTTAAGGGGACTCGCTACTCTAATTTTTTTTTGTTTTCAGCATAACTTAGATTTTAAAATCTTGAGTTCAACAAACATTCATTAGTTCAATTTTAAGTTCAAAAGTAAAGAAAGTTGCTTCAAAATGCCTCCTAATTAGCATTTTTATACAACTAGTTCACTAGTGAATCTGCTGACTCAACTAGAAACCATGTTGGCTTTACTATTAAACCACTATTACTATTTACTATTATTAGTCAAGTGAGTATATGCAAATACGAACACTGCAACTTAACTTGTTAATACATCACACTGTTGCTACTTCACTAGGTAAACAGAGCTTCTTTAATTGCAAGATGTTACGCTTAAAAGGTCACTTGTGGGTTGAGAGGCTGATAAGGTCTGACTGTGGTGTCACTAGTCGGTACTGTTGTGCAACTGTTAAGGTTTCTGATGTAACAAGTGCAATAAAAATGCAACTGGTGCCTCAAAATGAATGACAAGGCGCAAATCTTTGATATCAAAAAGGCTTCCTTCAACTAGTAAGACAAAATGTCAAACACACTGTTAAAAACAGGCGACCAGTGGGAAAACTGAAAATTGGGTATAAAGGATATGCAATAAATCTTTATTTGGCTTGCCACACACCTGATTCCTACAGCCAGTGCTGGAAATTAAGCTTGCCCACTCGCTGGCTTGTTTAATTTGCGTGAGCTAAGATAGCCGATATTGCTTGATGTAAATTGGCCTCATTTTGATATCAATACTTGTAATGGCAGGCAAGATTTTGCAGGTTTTAATGAATGACTTATAGATGGTGTTTTACATGAATGAGTAACTTGGTATTTTTGTGCGTTGAAAACGTTTTTTGTTGAGATCATTTACAGCAGAGAAATAACCAAACAGGGAGCGTATGTATACATATTTGTGTCATGTCTGACAGCATCAGTTGATTAAATTAAACTGTTAAATTTCACCTTTTCATTGTTTAAATTGCTAGTTATTTAACAGTAAAAACGGGTTGAATTGTTGATCTAAATAAATATACAACATTTGCAGCCTCTTGCACATCCTGTTGCTGCTTTAAAACTTGTTGGGACAGTATTGGGTCAACACATTCATGTGAGATTGTTCTCCCAATGTAGCCTCAATCATTAGTGTACAAATACTTTTTGTTGTTCTATGCGTAGTATTACGGATGGAAATATTACAAGTCATAGAAAACGAATGTCCAAGCATGAGGTGAAAGTGAAGAGATTCGTTTTTTTTTTTTTAAATGATGTGGAGTTAAAGACAGGGCTAGTAACACTGCAGCTGGGCCAGTGGAAATATGGTAGGCTAGTGCTGAAAGAGCAGCCCCTGCCTACAACTATGAAACACAATAATCCATTAAAAAACTCAAGCTAGGCAAGATGAACGTTTAAAAACTGCATTTCTAAGAGCTAGGAATTTCACAGCAGGGCCGCTTTCTTTGCAAAAGCAAAGCCATCAGATAGAAAGCTCTGTTTGAAGTTGTGCAGAAGGCAGATGATTCTCAAACCAAAACGTCCAAAAATACTTTAAAAGTCAGAGTGACAATGAATACTGACACTTACTGTATATAAATGCTAATAATTCCAACATGCACTAAACTGTATTGTACTTCTGCCACTGGCCTATGGATTGCATAGCCTACATTTCATAGATGCCACACACCACACAGCTCAATGGCCTTATGATAGCATCCAGACACAAGCTAATATTTAACACAATGGGACAGCATGCGCAGGCAGTCACCGTCTCAGACACTACACACTCAGACAAACGTCTCTCTGAGGACAGACCTGTCAGAAACAACAAACCTGCAGCCTCAGGCCAGTCAGAGTGCACCTGTACCCCTGAGAATGTGACAGCTAGTGTGTATCTGTACCCCTGAGAATATGACACTAGTGTGCATCTGTACCCCTGAGAATGGGACAACTAGTGTGTACCTGTACCCCAGAGAATGTGGCAGCTAGTGTGCATCTGTACCCCAGAGAATGTGGCAGCTAGTGTGCATCTGTACCCCAGAGAATGTGGCAGCTAGTGTGTACCTGTACCCTGCTCTCAGCCTGGGCTGGTTCACTAAATAGCTGCCTTCTTGCATAAGACTTAAAGCTCTGCAAGTTGCCTCAGGTTCGGATGCCTGTTAGATAAGTGCACAACCATCTTTAAACATCAGCGTGAGTCATAACAGAAGGAAATGCATTCTGCTCATTCAGCGACCCGTTTGGGTTGTTCTTTTGATGCGTTTATATGAGGTCAGACTTTAATAGCGCCATGCCACTTACGACAGTCGGCTTCGTCCGAGCCGTCTGCGCAGTCCGGATCTTCGTCGCAGACCCACAGCTTGGAGATGCAGTGCATGGTGGTCTTGCACTGAAACTGGTCCGGAGAGCACGTGCTTTCCGCTACAACGACAAAAAACATCCTTTCTATTACTCAAATTATAAACCCAGCTCTCAATCAGAAGAAGAGAAAAAAAAAAACGCAATTCAATCTCGATATTCCTCTGTTAGAATAATAAACAATTTCTCATTTGGCATCACACCTGACAGTAACAGACAGTACCGGCTCAACGGAAATGCCATTGGCTGGCCTGCTAAATTTGGGCAGATGAATTCTACCAATACTTCTGCCATACAGTAATCCTGACCCAGGAATACTTTCACCCCAGAGAATTTTAATCCCCTACTAATTTGTTCCCCCATATGTGATTACCCCTGGTATAAACCTTCCCTCTGCTAATCTACCCCCTGCTAGGGGTTAAATTTATCCCAAGGCTGTCGGCACCCGGGCAGTTAATCCAGGCAATCCCCTCGGTGACGCTCCGGGCCATGTTGGCGGGTTTTTCCACGAGCTCTCAGTGCGCCAGGGGGCCTCTGGGACAGAACGCTGCGTGGTGCCAGGGTGGGGAGGGACGGGCGGGCGGGGGGGGGGGGGGATTGGGCCCTGCCTGTGCCGGCGGCTATAACCGGCGCTCTCCTCTCAGTCTGGTAATCTACCCGTCGCTTTGGGTTGCTGTTGGCTGTTGGGCTCCGAGCTCCGCGCTCTGGAGCTGTCACTCAGCATGGCTCAACTCTTAAAGGGGTCTGGCATGACACACACACACACACACACACACACACCCCTCAGTCACACACACACACACACACACGCTCCCACCCCTCAGTCACACACACACACACACACACACACACACACCCCTCAGTCACACACACACACACACACACACCCCTCAGTCACACACACACACACCAACCCCTCAGTCACACACACACACACACCCCTCAGTCACACACACACACACACACACACACACACACACACACACACACACACCCCTCAGTCACACACACACACACACACACACACACACACACACACACACTCCAACCCCTCAGTCATACACACACTACAACCCCTCAGTCACACACACACTACAACCCCTCAGTCACACACACACCCACCTCTCAGTCACACACTCCAACCCCTCAGTCACACACACACACACACTCAAACCTCTCAGTCACACACACTCCAACCTCTCAGTCACACACACGGGGAGCAGACTGGGGGGGGGGGGGGGGGGGGGGGGAGTCTCCCTGTAGTCCCTAACAGCGACTATATCAGACAAAATTACAAAGTTTCATTTTGGGAGGTCTGCTAGGGTGGGACTGTAGTTGAGGCAGATAGGTTTGAGATCACAAAATCCACAGAAAAAGTTCAATTTCAATCCAACACTTTCTCTTTGTGCATAAAAAACTAAACTTGCCTGTCAAAAAAAGAACTGCCTTTCAAGTGTGAGGTAAATCAGTCTAATGAGAATTCAGCTCCCAAACCTGAATCACAGGCCCAATACATGAAGAGGCCTTAATGGTGCTGAGAGGAAAGAGAATGTGAGATCACAGAGAGCAGAGAAATTCACCGCTCCTTATTTCACGGGCTCCATTTTCTGTGCCATGTTGCTTTGTGGATTTTGACGTGCCTGGGTCCGTTTGGAAATTCGGTAAATAGCTGTGGGCTGGAGTGGGAGGAGAGGTGCTGTTGGGGGAGCAACACGCAGTTTTGGTGTCAGTTTAATCGGAAATTCCTACCTGCGCCACCCGCCTGCGCAGACCAGGTCTATGGTGCAAGTTGTGCGAGCCCATCAACCATTTTCGTGGATCATATGCTGTCCAATGTTACTATGAATTCCGGAAGCAGGAAAAATGCACTTTTTTTATTGTTCATTGTCTTCTTTATAACATGAACTCCTCCATTTATTTCTGTTTTTAATCCTTTATGGCTGTTCTTATACTGCACTGTATTCCTTTCTTTTTCTTACATCCGCCTGTAATGAGAAGAATGAACCTAAACAATCTTTTCATTTTAATTATACGGCTATCGTTAAAGGGGAATTCCACCACAAAACAACCCATTTAGCTCATTTAACAGATCAAGGCATAACCTTTTAATTCCCTATGTGCGGCAGGCCAAAGCAATCTCAGCAGCGAAAGGTTCAATTTTGGTAGAGGGGGTGCGTCATAATGAGTATTAGCTTGTGAACTAGCAAGCACAGAGGACTCACTCTTCTGTGCTCTCAGTGGCCCTTTTTAAAAAAATAATTTAAATTTGGTGGCCACCTGTACCCCGGTGCTACTCAGTTCCCTGTGTAAAGCTGAGAGACGTCGGTTGGGGGCAGGAAAGAGGCGGCCTCGTCTCTGAGGCATCGCTCCTCGAGCTGCTGACCGCGATGCCGACGCTACGCGAGGCCGCTTTATGAGTGACAGGTGACAGTTCTCCCCGCTGAGTCCCTCCCACCCTCCCCTGGAGCCGTCAAATACGCTGCTCCCTCAGTAGGAAATTTGAACAAATTCAAACAAATTTCTCTTATTTATTAAATTCCTTCGAACTCAATTTTTGGGAAAGGTGACATCCCTACTCCGCACCTCCCGCTCAAGAATGTCAGTTTTCCCTTGGGAGAAGCTTTTTGTGATGAGTATTATCCTCCTCTACTTTGCAGTGGTACACCACAGATATTAGCAGTACGCTGGAGCACAAAGCACTGGGCTCATAAAGGGAATGAAAAGAGGTCATTTGATTGGCTATAATTTAATCCAGCTGCAGCACACCCACTGTTAATACATTCAGCCTAATCCAGCCCATTTTCTACCTGCCCCATGAGCGCTTAGCTATGCGCTCTGTATCAATACAGGCAGTAGCCACGCCCAGTGCGCCCATGCACCGTGCAACACTGATTCCAGAAAACAGAGCCCTGCATGTCTCTCTCCACTCCTTCAGGAAGGAGCTCTAGAATTCTATTCTCAGCTCTTTAAACGGCCCGGCTGTTTATCTCTCTCTGCGACTGAGCGTTGCCCTGGATTCAATCAGCACAGGTCCTTAACTACAGTTTGGCAAGTTCGGCGATCAATAAAACTAATTTGTCGAATTGAGATCGCCAAAGAAAAAACACTTAGATTTGCTCGTTATTGAAACTTAAAGAAAAACGTCGATTGAATGAACGTAGGCCAATCCTTCACCGAAACAAAGCAATGTCAAAAAAGGACATGGATTCAATTATTCATCTGTCCTTAAGTTTAACTCCTCGGATTTCACGGGTAACCACGCCGACCGGCCGGGTCGGACGGCGGTCGCGCGGGCGGACCGCGAACGCGAAGCGGAGAACGCGACGAGCGGGGCTCACGGCAGTCGGCCTCGTCCTCGCCGTCGCCGCAGTCGTCCTGCCCGTTGCAGCGCAGGTTCAGGGGGATGCACTTCTGCCTGCTGCTGCACTTGAACTGGCCGGAGAGACACATGTACGTGTCTGGAGAACAGAAAGAGAAAGAGAAAGAGAAAGAGAGAAAGGAGAGTCTGAAAACGGGCGAGACGATAACCACTGCACAATGGCATGTCCGCAATGCTTCCGATTTACATTTACGTATACAGAAAAACTTATGAAAATGAAAATGACACTTTTTAGGAATAGGATACTGAGACATAGGCAAAACACGCCTTTTACTTTTTTTGATTTCTTTTCTGTTGGCACTTTCCGCTGTGATGTCACACAGCTGGACACACCTCTATTCCACAGGTGATATAGATTTGGCCTCCTAATTAATGTGGGGATCGAGAGGTAGGAAGTCTTTGGTTTTGGTGGTGTTTGTTAGTGGGTCATAAAAACAGTGATGCCGCTTAAAAGGACCACATCATCGCAGCACCGCATGGGACATTTACGTTCACTCTTAACCAGTACTGAAGTTTAGAGGAAAACTGTTTTTCTTACTCCACAGTAGTATCCTGCAGTCTGTTCATCTAAGCCTGTGGATGGGAGGCTCAGGTCTATCTACCATGCCATGCAGCCTGGTTTTAGTATGGGTTTAGTTTTTTGTTGTTGTTTATTTTTGTTTCATTCCCTAATAAACGACCTGTAAATAACTGAGAAAGCACAGAAGACCAGGCTTGCACTGGCTTTGGCTGAAGGATGAGACCATCCAACAGAGACGAGTCACCTGTCCAATGGGGTGATGTCCAGTGCCATTTTACCCCGTTTTTATATCGTTTCATTCGCTAACACTCATACATGACAGGTTACGAAACTACCCTTTCCTTAAGTAAAGCCAGGTTAACCAAGGCAGGGCAGTTTCTGTTATCATTACCATAGCATAGTTATTGAGTTAATGAGTTCCCCTGTTCCCTTTGTTGAAATTTGACTTTGAGGAGCGTTCTAAGAGACTCGTACCACAGTTGGCCTCGTCCGAGTTGTCTCCGCAGTCGTTCTCTCCGTCGCATATGAAAGGAGGGAGCGCACACAGGCCCGTCCCGCACTGGAACCGCCCCGGCTGGCACTTAAACTCAGCTGTGAAAATAAAGTTCATATCAAAGCCCGAGGACCTGGCACCTCTGGGACCAATGCCAGTTCTGTAATTATCAGGCTTATTATTTCCTTCGCTAATCGAAGAGAGTCATTCTTTTGGAGGTCTGTGCAGGGAGAAGTGAGAAGTGTCCTACCTGGCAACCCCCTGTGATTGTGTTAGAAAGAAAAGATCAACCAAACATGCAGCATCTCTACTGTTACACGGTATGTAAGACTTGCATATCGTCTGTAAACATGAAACATAAAATATTATCACTGTCATTGGTTGTTTTCAGTTGAAAATCAGGGACACTGCCCCCTCTGGGCCCTCACACCCTTACTGTAGCGAGCACCTCTCCTTATCTGTGCCTGCTCATGCTATGGTTGCCCCTCCTCTCCCTCCTCCTCCAATGCTGTTCATCTGCCTCTCCCGCTTAGCCCTCCCCCCGCCACCCAAAAATCACAGGGAACTGCACACCAATCATTTCACAACACCGCGTTCCCGCATGGCTTTCCTCCCCAAACTGATGGCGAACCGACGTACCGTGAACTGCTCGACTTCAAATTGCATTTGCATATTCATGTACCGAATTTGTGAATTATCACAGCGCTGCTCTTAATAACGCGGCTGCACAGTCTGAAGTCTGTCTGACAGCCCGGAACTTTCCCTCCGCGAAGCGCACGACCTGGAAGCGGCAGGAATAACATCTGCGGCGCGCACCGTCTCCACTTCCACACGAGAGACGCTACTCACGGCAGTCCGCCGGCTCGTCGGACCCGTCGCCGCAGTCGTCCACGGTGTCGCACTTCCACCAGAAGGGGATGCATTCGTCCGTCCCGCACCGAAACTGCGCCAAGACGACAGCCCAGCAGAAAAAAAAGAGAAGAAGAGAGAGGAGGGACGTAGAGATGAAGAGGACTCACTCGACACCGGCAGCAAGTGAAACAAAATATCACCTCGGCCAGAAACGGAGACGGTGTAAGCCGAAGGGACACTGTTGGGGGAACAGCTCCCCCTGTGGTGTGGAGGAAGAAAGGCAGCGCTGACCTGGCTGGTGGTGCAGTTGGAAAGGCAGGTCTTTCTGTCCTGGGCCAGGTAGAAGTTTGTGGGGCAGGCGCACCTGTAGCCCCCGCCGGGGGAAAGGAGGCAGAGGTGGCTGCACCCGCCGTTCACCACCTGGCACGGGTGCTTGGGCACTGGGCACGGGGGAAGCCACACAGACATGGCACAGAGGTTCACACTCAGCCATTCATTCATTCATAATATGTTTTAAAATTGCACTGTATATCATCTTAAACTACTGTAGTATTATTGTTATTGTTATGGCAGTATATGTCATTATATCGAGTTCTGTCAATCTTAACTTGGCTGCTTAACTAAACTGTCCCTATATTGCATTTTACTGTATGGTGTGGTGTGCAGCAGCTGGCTGTACCTACGGGTACCCGTGTGCATTTCTACCTGCCCGTGCGTATTGCTAATCTCCTGTGTGTTTTAAGCAGCTGTGTGTTTCTAACTGCCTGTGTGTGCGTCTGACTACCTGTGTGTGTTTGTAACTACCCATGTGTGTTTTTAAGCGCCTAGGTAGAGCAGGTGTTTAGATAGCAATGACATGGCAGCTGCATCTCTGCCAGCACGATTAACAACATGCATTGGAATAGGCATCCCTCTAAAAGATGTCTGTGGGAAAAAAAAAAAATTATCATAACACATGGCTTCTGAAGTCACACAATACTACAATTTGGGAGATGATAGGTAAGATAAAAGATGACCTGGAACCAATCAATCAGACACTCTATCTGCGCAAAACCTCAATTGCAAAGAATATGCTAATTCACTCTTGGATCTTGAATCTATAAAGGAACTGTGACAGCTTTGCATACATCAAGTCCTCGAATGCACCAGAGAAATAAACAAAGTATGATTCACACACGGCGGTGGAAAGCACACACAACGGTGCTACCAAGAAAATAGGGCCACGGTGTGCTGTGCTGGGTCAACTGTGTAATCTACATAAATTTACATCATAAATCATACATTTTATGAAAATGTTGTTCAATACAGGGTGTGTCTGATTAATGAAGATAATTGCTAATTATCCTCGCAGTAAGCATGGAATTTTTAAGATGACCTAAAACCAGGCAGTAATGAGCCATAGGCTATTTATAGCTAGTTGTGCTTGAAAGTGGACCTTCCAATAAACAGTATCCTTCTTTGGGTTAAAAGAGTGAAAGTATTCATCATTACAGATATACTAAAATATGCCCACTGTAATTTGTTTTCCACTATAATAGAGTAGGTTATTGTAAATAGGACATACATATTAATATAACTCCAATAACATGTTACGTTAATAAAAAATAATTTTTACAAAATGGTGGAATTGTACGAGACAGTAAGATGTCAGAATAAATACCGAAGAGGTCCATTTGCTGTTCATCCAATCTGTGGCTAAATGGATCCATTTGTTTGTCAGTATTATTGCAGCATCATTATTTGTGGGCCAAACAAAAGATAATCCCTTGTAAAATGACAGGCAATTTTCCAATTAATGACAACGAATCAGCACCTGCAAGGTGTGAACACAGCCGGCCTTTCACAGTATTCGTTCAGTATTCATTCAGAAAAAAAGGACATGAGCGGCCATTTTGAGTAAAGAACTGTTTGTGCTCAGACATCTGAGACGGGATAGAGCCTCAAATGTAAACAAACACAGATGAAACGTGGCGGAACCCTGACCTGAGGGCTGAAGTATTATGTTTTGCAACTAACAATGTGACCTTATATTGAACCTGTAAACTGTGGTCGCTAGCTGGCCGTAGCTGTACGGCTACTTGAGCTGCCTCGATGCTTTAGCGAATCAGCCATTAATGTGGCACGGATGGCGCTCACAGTTGACAACAAGCAAAACAAACTGCTTGGTGTTCTGCTCAGTTGACCTTCTCTCAGAGCGGCTGAGAAACCTTCAACCGTATCCCATGTGAGACCAGCAAACTGAGCAGAGACAAGCAGGCCCACATTCTTTTGGATATTTGCTGAGGACGGAGTGTAGCACAGTGGGTAAGGAACTAGACTTGTAACCGAAAGGTCGCAGGTTCGATTCCCGGGTAGGACACTGCCGTTGTACCCTTGAGCAAGGTACTTAACCGAAATTGCTTCAGTATATATCCAGCTGTATAAATGGATGCAATGTAAAATGCTATGTAAAAAGTTGTGTAAGTCGCTCTGGATAAGAGCGTCTGCTAAATGCCTGTAATGTAATGTAATGCTACATTTTTGCAATGACGTTTTGCGATGGAACAAATTAACAAACATCCATTCTGCATAAGTTGCGCTGCACACTGGACCGAGCCGAAGGACCAGAACTCCAGAACGCGCCGACCCGCCCCTCACTAGAACGCCCCGCCCCTGTCTTTTGCGAGGGAAGCGGACGGGACCGGTGATAGTTACCGTCGGGCTGGCGGTAGGGGTGGTGAACCTTCATGTCCGTTATGGCCTGCCAAGACTTGAGCAGCTCCGCCGCGTCCAGCCCGGAGGTTTTGTGCGCGCGGACCACGGACTTGGACCTCCCGTCCATCCAGTAGACGTAGTCTTCGAAGAGCGTGAGGCCCATCACGCCGTGCGTGCTGTGGGTAGGCACTGCGGGGCAAAGCGGGGAGACCAATCATTGGATAAAATTATTTTAAATTGATTTAATTGGCTAAAAAAAAATGTGTGGTGAGCATTCTGGCGCAAAATGGCTGCCGTGCATCATCCAGGTGGGTGCCACACATTGGTGGTGGGTGAGGTGAGTTCCCCTTCATCACTGTAAAGCTCTTTGAGGGTTCGGAAAAGTGCTAAATAAATGCAATGATTCATTCATTCATTCATTAATCACAGGCCTCGCCAGAATGGCAGGATGATATTCAGCTCTACAGAGGCCCGATGCAGCCAGGCACACGTCTTCTCTCCAGCGACAGCCTTCCACACCTGCAGTGTCCTCATTTCCGATAACAATAAGGAAACACTGAAGGTTGGAGAAAAAGAATGAGTGTTCATGATTAACTGATTTTTGAAGATTTAAAAAAAAGTTTAAGTTATATGTTAAGTTATATGAAAAAAAGATTTCATAAAAGGAAAAGCTACAGCAGCACTTTATATTTGAATACCAGTTTAATTCACTCCAAAGGGTTTGGATTATTTCAAATAAGCGTTCTACCTATTGTTGGGAAAATGTTCGAACAATGGTTAAAAACTAAATAATTATTTAAATCTTATTTGGAACTGTGTCAACATACAGCCTGAAACCACTGCATTCAGTGAAAGAAGGGATGCTTCCAATATCAATAACACTACATGTGGACGGGCTCAAATTATTTCCTGAGAGAGAAGACCTAAAAGCAGCAACAAATCGACAGGACTGAAAATAGTGCTTGTGCTCGCGCAATTCCAGTTTGCAGGGGAAAACAAACCCAAATGGTTGTCCTCATATGCCATTTTCGCCAAGTGCATTTAGACGACTGGCATCAACTGAAAATGCACCTAGTTGTTCCCATATGCGATGTCAACATGTCAATACCTTCATCCTCTATCTGCTGAAACTTCTCTTCCATAAAGAAGCCATTCTCTTCCATTTTCAACGTGTGGCTCAGCTAACTTTAGGCATGCTACAAGGCAGGCAGTGCACTAAGATACCCCTTGGCTAAAACTGAAATAATGAACTCCAGAATGTGAGATATCCTTTAATTTCCAAAGCCAATGAAAGAGTCAATTAGCATCATTCGAATTAACAATGCAATGCCACTTTTTGAGCCAAATTAATAATTATGACAAAGCTTCAAGGCAGCGTTAATGAAATAAATACCCAGGGTGCATTTTTTCTTTGCTCACTTTTAACATTTTGAATGGTGGTATAGTTTTTGACTACAGATTGGCTGATAATTATTTTTTTAAACGTCCATTCGTTAGAATGCCGTTGCTAACTGGGGAGAGAGCAGCCAGGTGCGCGGGAGGCGTGTCCTCAGCCACGGCTGCACTTCACGGCGCAGTCCAGCAGGTGTCAGTGCATCAGAGGAGCACGCTTCACACTCTGCAGTGTGCCTGCAGGAATAACTCTCACGCAATAAGGCCCTGCTGACTGCCTCCCTTCCTCCCTGAGTAAGGCTGTAAGCTGTCCTTTGGAGGAGCCCTGTTGCCGCTGTACGCTCTAACCTCGCACACAACCAGGTCTGTTACATCAGAGGTAAATCTGTCAGCAAAGGCGTAAGCGCAGGCTTTTACGATATCTGTAAATTTGTATAAGGAATTCAGGTGGGCCTCACACTGCATTCTAAGTTTGCAGTTACACCACCACATCCATTATGACCAGCCACATCTTAATCCTTCGGTGGATGTGACACAGAATTATTTTTCTTCCCACAACACACAAACCAATGGCAATCACCTTTCTATTGTTCTGTTCATGTTGCTTCTATGCTGAAGTTACTGTAAGTTGCGCACAAGTAAAAGTATGCAAACAAGTTTTTATTTTAAAATGCATGTGGCCGTGCGCGTATGTAGGCATGGTTTAGCCCTTAGTGTCTTTTTGAGGTTTAATTTAAAGAGCAGCATTCTTGGAAAAAACATTGCTAATAAATAATAATTTAAGCAAAAAATTCACAATACAGAAGAATTGTGCGGACAGTAGAGACAAGCAATCGCAGCCTATCCAAATGTCTACCCAAAATGCCGACTGCCTATCCAAAAATATTACATTGCTTCATAAAATCGATCCAAATCTCAGAGCTACAGCGTGTTCCTTCTACCACAGCCAGCCAGGTCCGAGCACTGCCATCAACATAATGCTTCATACATACTGGGCATAATTTGAACACTATTCATATATTTCAGACCGAGTGACCTGTGCACCTCTAATGCACCGCAATCATAGCAGAGAGTCGGTCGTTAGCGGGGAAATGAAACAGGCACAGCTCAATCCGAGACACCAGTGAGCTCACCCCTCCCTCTGCTTTTTACAGGCAGGTTATGTGCATTCATGTACACCGCTGGAGCGCCAACCAATCAAAACGCACCGCGCGTTATCATTACTGAGGCCGGCCGCTGCAGGCACGGGGGCATTGACGCCTGGGGGCTCCGGGGTAGTAAGGCCTTGGGGCATGGGATGCGGGGGGTACGGGGGAGGGGGGGTTAGTTGGTGCCTTGCCGAATGTACCGTGAAAATGGTTGTTAAATTCCGTTTATGGCCCCCATCACCCCTCCACCCTTGATTTACTCCATATCTCTGCAGGAAAAGCAAGACCTTCTTCCCTATGAACTTCCTCCCCCTTCTTTCCAAAACTTCCATGATCTACCAAACAGGCATAGTGGACTCTTGAGTTTGCCATTTGGGGAAATGTCCACATTTTTTCTTCACTAACAAGTCTTCTTTATGCCTGTTTTTATTTTCATAAGAGCATATCTCTACACCATTGCAACCGATGGGTGCTCCATTAAGATATGTCACTGTCTTACACAAAATGCTGTTTGATCACTCCTTGTTGCTTCAAGTGCTATCGCTCTCCGCGATTTCCTTTCTGCTGTCATAACAGTACTGCCCTCCCTTTCAAGCTGTCTACCTTCTGTTCCTCTCTTTCTGTGCCATCGCCCTGCGAAGGATGCTGTGGCATTCGTGTTTTCAAAGAGCTCTTCATCAAATATGACTTGAGTGACTGAAAAAATAAAAGCAGTCGGCTCAGTGCTTTGTTACTGTGTCATATTCACACTCATTTAGAGACACTATTGGTGTATGAACACCTTTTCTTTATATAAGGATGTTGTATGCTAAAACATTTACGCCCGAAACCAGGGCCTCTGTGGGACGCTAAAGCAGAAGATTTAGAAATGTGAAAGTGAATGCATTCCTATCTTACTGCCTACATTCCACATTAGCCGAGTCCAGTTTTCATTCAAACTATCACTGCTATAAACAATTAAACTATTGATGTTACATTACAAGACGTCAATGGAGCCAAGTCAAAGCAAAGTCCCATTCATGTATCCATTTAGAGGACAAAAAGTTTATCTTAAAATACATACATAGATGTTTTGTGAATCTCCAGGGAGAGAACTCTGTCCAAATTAGAGGGATGAATAAGTTTAAAATTTAGCTACAATAATTCATAGATATTATATTGGTAACAAACACACAACATAGACCTCTCATTCGTAGTTCCACTGTTTTTCAGGTTCACCCATACAGGGCCCTATTCCTTAACAAAGTTTCACACTCTGAGTTCAAGCTTAGGCATGATGCTGTGGGAAGGGTCTCTGGATTTGCCAAGCCTAATGTGAACACCAGACAATTTCTTCAAAAGCGCATCAGAGATTTAAGCATCTGGTCATATTTTTATGAGAGCCTCCCCACCTGGCTTCACTAATATCCCGCTTATCTTAGCTGGGAATGAAAGGAGAAGAAGAGCACATGGAAGGTGGGGCACCAGGGAGAAAATGAGGCGAAACAAATTTGTTTTCTGCTAAATGTTTTTTAAAATCTTTCCCTCTACAACAGGGGTTGCCAAGCCAGGTCCTGGAGAGCCGCAGGGTCTGCTGGTTTTTGTTTTCACTCAGCACTTAATTGATCAATTAAAGCAGCTGATTACACAGTTAACTCACCCCACCTGCTTTCTTTGGTCTAAGCGGTTGCTGTATTTAAGGTGAAAACAAAAACAAGCAGGCCCTGTGGTTCCCCAGGACCAGGGTTGTTCCCCCCAGCTCTACAGCTTCGTGTCTCAGCAATGAATCAGTCAGTGCTTTGGGGGGTGCGACCATCTATCATTTTTGGTTGTCATACCTCTTCCCACAGCTGGGTCCACTTAGTAATAAGTGAGGTTAAAAAAAACAAAAAACAATTTTAATAGCGGACCAGTCATGCATGAGCAGCTGACTCATCTAATTACACAAGTGGATACGTGATGTCATTATTGACTTGTAAGCTGATACATATATAAGAAGGTGCGGGCCAGGGCTCCGGGTCATGTATAATTCAAACGACGCATCGCTTACCCTGGTGCCTTCCCGTGCCGTCCATGTTGGCAAAGGAGATTTGGTTCTGGTCGGCCCAGTACACCCGCTTGTTGACGTAATCGATGGTTAAAGCAACAGGGCTGTGGATTTCGGTGTCGATCAACACAACCCTGTCGCTCCCGTCCATGCCGGTCCTGCCGATGTGGGGGTGTTCACAGCAGTCTATCCAAAACACATACCTGAAACAGCACAGGGACGCAATGTTTACAAAATGGCTTCTGTAAAATAGTGATTTAGGGGGGTTGTCAAAACACCAACACGAAAATACATTTTCAGCATTGTGCATATACACATAGAATGAGCTCCAAAATGTTTGACACACAGCCATATTTTATTCTTGATTTGGCTCTGTACTCCACCACTTTAAAATAGTAATCAAACTATTTGCATGTGGTTAAAGTGCAGATTCCCAGTTTTTATTAAAGGGTATTTTAATACATTTTTGTTTCACCATGTAGAACGAGTACATTATGTACAAACTGAATTTGTGAACTATTCCGCACTTTTAGCTCAGTCTGGAAAGGGTTCTGAATACAGAATACTAAAATGCTAATTCATTTATGGCTCCTAGAGAGAAACAGCACTGTAGAACTGTTTCTCTCCGAACATTGAGAAGGCATCTGACGGTATGTACAGTATAAGGATGACATTGGCCTCATCTCTCTGTGTTCCTACAGTCAGCCCACAGATTTGAATGACAGAAGACCAGGATGATAAGCATATCCAATATTCAACTTCAAAAGACCATTACAGTACAGTACAGTGTGCGTGTGCGCACGCGTGTGCGTGTGCGTGTATGGTTGTGTGTATGTTTCTGTGTGTGCGTGCGTTTGTGTGTATGCGTGTGCATGCATTCGTGTGTGCCTGCGTGCATTTGTATGAGTGTATGTGCATGTGTTTGTGTCTGCGTGCATTCGTGTGTGCCTGTGCGTGCATGTGTGTGTGTGTGCATGCGTTCGTGTGTGCGTGCGTTTGTGTGTGTGCCTGCGTGCATTTGTATGTGTGTATGTGTGTATGTGCATGTGTTTGTGTCTGCGTGCATTCGTGTGTGCCTGTGCGTGCATGTGTGTGTGGATTATCATTAGTTAGAAAAACTTCAAAACTGGGCCCAGCAGCCTGGTCTCAAGCCCTCTGCATGGATGGGCATCCGGCTAACTTAGCTCTGAGCCCCTTAGCAATGAAGGGGAAAACTGTTCATCGACTTATATAAGGAAATACTGCAGACATGGTGAAGCGCTGCTGTCCTGTCAGTCACCAGAAAGGCACCTTTTTATACAAGACCAAGTGAGGCAACAGAGCCGGAGTAGAGAAAAAACCTACAACAATAATTCACTGCATAACAGCATGAAGGTCATTATTGAGTGCAGGCACCTGTTTCTGCAAGTGAATTTCCTTTAAGTAGAAGCAGTAGCCAACTGAACACAATGCTTGCTTGCGACAGTGTTGCATCTGGTGTAGTGTTACCATCTATGCAATTTTATAATCCAAGCTAAATTAAGTATTCAAGTAGATGGTCCATTTATTTTGTCTAGCTCCCTTTCTGTGGCTAGCTTTTTGTCTGGACTAGTTGTAACTGTAGGCTGCTTGCCTGAAAGCCAATACTGTGCAGTAGCTGCAATGAAATATGCCTGTACGCTTCAAAAATACATTAAAAGTAAAGTATTTAAAGTACTGTGCAAATTACTTATGTATTGCAAACCCAATAAGTTATGCAATTAACCTGACAGAATGATCAATTATTAATAATACTGCAATATCTGCAATATCTACTGTATATTTAAAATTTATGGCCCATAACTTACATGGGAATTGGAGGTAATCATAAATGTCAGGATACTGAATGTGAGGCAATTTCTTTGCGCTACCGATCCACTTGCCCACGTACAGTCTGTACGGACATTCTGAACGTCCAATCAATTTCCCTGTGACCTTGCAGTGACCCTTCCAAAAGACTGCTATGTATTTATATAACATTCTGACAAAACCAAATGAATAACTACAAATTAATTTATTTTTTGTTTAAACCCCCAATGAAATGAGTGGGCCAGTCACCCTTTCTCCGTCGTTGCTAGGAGAATTTCATGATCCCTGACATGCCGACTTCTTCTGTAGATTGATGTCTGACCAAAGCAGACCTGGGCCAAACAATTATTTGAAAATACAGAAATAACATCTGCAGACACCAGACAACTTTATAAGAGCTATACATATTTAACACTATTCGTAATTTTATTTCCTATGATTGCATTTTAGGTGGTAACGTGTTTCACTGAAAATTCTCAAAGACCTCAGGAGTGGTATCTGAACTCAGGGTCCCGACCATTGTGATGCCAAGGGCTGAACGGACGGGGCAGCTAATTTAGCGGATGTGAACCCCACGTGGCGCGGCTGGGTCAGGCGCTGGGTCGGGCGCCGGCTCGTGTGCCACGTGTAGCTCCACGCCGCGTGGTCCTCCCGTGCACCTGAAGTGTTGAGCGAGCAGAGACTTTCCGCAGAGAGATAAACGCTTGTGTAAGGTCTGCGTTGTGTCTGCCGTGAACGTTGCCAATGGCAGCTGGAGGACGAGATACTGAAGCTCGTCTGTTAATAAAGACCCTGCTGTATTTCCACTCTCTGCGTTTGATAATGGGTTTGAATATTCATGACCTTTTTCAGTGACTTTTTTCTGTCCAATAGAACACAGCCTGCATTCTGTTCTTGGAAGCTACAATGATTGGCAGTGCTTGTATTGTTTTCTGCGCTATAGATATCTTTAAAACTAGACGGAGAGAAGAATAGTAGACAAGCATGTTTTAAAATACATACAAAACCACTGAGGAAGGTTTTAATGCACACAAACACTGAGGAGGGTTTTAAAACACACAAACACTGAGGAGGGTTTTAAAACACACAAACACTGAGGAGGGTTTTAAAACACAAAGAGTGAGGCAGAGTAACGTACGCAGTTTGCGTGTCCAGCGCTATATTTGTGGGGTTCCTCAGCCCTGATCCTACGAGGACGGTGGGGTACAGGCCGTTGACCTTGGACACCTCCAGGGTTTTCCTCTCCATGTCGCACCAGTAAAGGTTCTTTCCGATCCAGTCCACCGCCAGCGAGCTGGGCACCGCCGTGCGATGCACCACCTGAGGGTGAAAGAAGGGGGACACCCGGATGAACACCCCCAGGAAGGGATCAGCACCAGGGATCAGTACCAGGGGATCAGCGCCAGAGATCAGTACCAGGTGATCAGCATCAGAGATCAGTACCAGGGGATCAGTACCAGAGGATCAGTACCAGGGGATCAGTACCAGAGGATCAGTACCAGGGGATCAGCATCAGAGATCAGTACCAGGGAATCAGTATCAGAGATCAGTACCAGGGAATCAGCACTAGGAGGTCAGCACCAGGGGATCAGTGCCAGAGGATCAATACCAGGGGATGAGCACCCAGGGGATCAGTATCAGGAGACCAGCACCAGCGGACAGCATTAGGAGATCAGCTACTCATCACAGCCTGACTTTGGAATTTTATATATTTTCTTCAAAGACAAATGTAGCCTCCAAATGGATATTTATTCAGCAATTATTCTACCTAATTTATAAACAGCTGTACACTGATTATGAGGCAGGAATGGGGAATTCAAAAAACTAGTTGGAAACCCAGTAAAATGGCAGTTGTCATGGGGAGTTTTTCTGATTTTTCCTCCAATCAAACCCCTGACTAGATAAGCGTATTCATTATGAGGCTTAATGAACAGAGGTGACCACGTGCAGGAGGTACTCAATGTTAGACACTCTTAATAATGAACCAAACTGTGCAATCAAGTTTAAATGGAGGAAACACCAGTAACCAGTAAATGTGATTCCACACCCCTGGCCTACATGAAGCTTATGCAAGGTAGAGTTATTTGACATCAGTTGTAATGTCAGCAGATAACTACATAAACAAAGCTCAAGAAAGGATATTTTGGGCAACAGATTCTTTTCCAGCTGACTGAAAAAAAAACAAAAAGTTAAAATGTTAGTGGCTGAGCCGTTTCCGTGCCAACTGCTCCCATCACCAGCTCTGCTTCTAGGAAGTGGGGCTCAGTGATTGACAGGGGGTGCTCTCCAGATGATATGTACAACAGGGTGTATTTTCTGTGCCTCTCGACACACTGCCACAATACTCGTGTGTGAAACTAAACTACACAATTCACTCCTTTCTCCAGGTGAGGTGTCATAGAGCCCTAAATATAGACTCACATTACAGGAACTACAAATCCCAGATCTATCTCTCACAGGACTTCTGGTGTCTGTGTGAGCTGTTCCTTTGCCTTGGTGCCCGCCATGTACGTTCTTCCCTTTTGGGTATCAGTACCACGGGACACGCAGTGCCCTGGCTCAGACTCCCTTTAATGGGGCAGTCTCTTCTCTAATTCCAATCAGCGCTGAGCATCCTTGGTTGACGGCCTGGACTGTTTAACACAAACAAACTGGTAAACCGGACAGGCTGTATTTCCCTAGCTGTGGTAGCAGTTGAATGGGGAAATAAAGTGTGACATTCTCGCATTTTAAAAATCAAGGAGGATTTCATCATTACATATAACTATGTACGCAGCTTTTTAAAATGGGGCAGTTGATTTGCCTTAAACAATGAGTATTCCAGCTGGCAGATGAAGGTGACCTTTCTATACACTATTTCAATCAAACTTAAAAAGATGCTTCCCACTGTCTGCTTTTAAAAGACAAAGGACACAGGCATGCTTTGAGCCCATCTCTATTAACATTTAACAGGAAACATATAGCCTATGAAATTCACTGAACACATGCTTGCCCCAGAAGTTCTAATTAAAAACAGAAATGCTTATACGCGCACTTTAGAAAAACTGACAACATTTCTCTCACCAAACGACTCCATCTGCGAACAAGCCAGTAATCATTATTGCAATCCTCTAAAAACAAAAAACAGGAGCGCTTCTAAAGGGTTTTAATTCACTTACATTAGAGCGATATCCCTATGAATCTTACTTTAACACACAGTTATCAACATCTAAATACATCAAAATTATCCTTATGAATCTAATTTCAATACACAATTGTCAACATCTGAATGCATCAAAATTATCCTTATGAATCTCATTTCGATACAAAATGTTAACATCTGAATACATCCAAATTATCCTTATGAATCTAATTTAATACAAAATGTTAACACACGAATACACATGAATCTAAATTATGCAAACAACCTCAGCACAGCGTTTGGGAAGCACGTTCTCCTCCGTGGAGCTATTAGGACGGCTCCCGGCCCAGAGGAAGAGTTTCACCCCGAGGTGAAGCACTATCCCTGTGATGAAGAGCATGCCTCTCTTAGAAATGGCTGTAAGCTTGCCTTCAGCCTCAAACCCGGCTGACTGGGTGTGTTTACTGTTGATGCCAGAGGGTCAGTCCTGAGGTTTGGCAGGGTAATGGCAGTGGCTGAGATGCTGCAAAGGTGGAGTATACTATAATGGTATCCCTCCTTAAATCACAGACTCTAATAAATCTCTCAGTGGTGTCTCTCTTTAAATCACTAACTCTAATAAAACCCTTAATGGTGTCTCTCTTTTAAATCGTAAACTAAGAAAACTCTTTATGATACCTCTCTTCGCAATCTAAACGTCAACAATATATCATCATATGAAGTTTGAAACTTCATTTCCCTATAATATGTTTGTTCTTAACTGAGTTAATAATAAACGTAAACTTAAGGAAAATAGTGATTAATACAGAAGCATATTTCCTTCACAAATACTATTTGGCTAGTTCACCAAATTAAACCTGCCAAGAAAAAAATTTACTTTGCAAAGAAAAAGCTAAAATACTGTACCTTTGACCTGAATCCTAGCTTCTGCTGACCTGAAGTCATGGACTATTTCTCACCTGGGGTTAAATTCAGCAGCCAGACTCCTGGTTTGCTTGACTAATGCCACCCAGTGCAGGCATTGGCCCATTGCAGGATTCATTAAAGTTGTGGCATTGTATTAATAATTACAAAGAATAAGAAATAAGACTCATATTTTGAAGTAATTTAGGTTTTCATAAATCAACCAGACATCCCGGATTCAGTGAAGCTTTAGTATCCCACTGCATTACAGCTAATCAGCCAAAGGGAAGATGTGTGAATATATGTACGCATGCACGTGAGTGTGTGTATGAATTTACAGTATGTGGGTTTGTGTGTGTTTGCAGGTGCGTACGCATTTGTGTGTGTGCGTTTATGTGCGTTTGTAGGTGTGTGTGGTTGTGCGTGTGTACATGTGCGTGTGTGTGCAGGTGTCTCAGTGGAACTGAGGAGCTGAGAAGCAATCAGACATTCCCAGAAAAGAGGCTCTAAACTTTATGACGAAAGAACCGCAGTTGCTCTTGTCCTGTTAAATGTGCATTTCCTCCAAGCGAAAGAACAGACTGACATACAGTACACCCACACAACAACCCACTGTGCAGCATTAATACTGAACACACGCCACAAAATTACAATGAGAGGTTTGGTAAGAGATCTGAACAGCACACACTTCACACAGTAGGCAGGTGTGTGTGTGTGTGTGTGCGTGTGTGCGTGATCATTTGTGTGTGTGTGTGTGAGACAGGAGGAGAGGAAGCCTTGGTGTGCTAAGTGCCTGCAGCTGTGTTGGCTGTCCGACTCCAATTTGCCACCATCCACCCCCCCCCCCCCCCCCCCCCCCCCCCCCCAGGGTCCGCCGTACCTTGAGGTCGCTCCCGTTGAGCCGCATTCTGTTAATCCTGCGTCCGCTGGGTCTGCTCGAGTCGATCCAGTACAGGAACTCCTTCCTGTAGTCAAAGTCTAAGGCCACTACGCTGCTGAGACCCTGTGGAGGGGGACAGAGCAGAGTTACACAGCCGAGCACACACACCTCCATCCCCGCCACAGGTACATCGCCAACCAGCGTCTTCATCACCGACTGACGGTGACAAACTACCCAAGCACACACACCTCCATCCCCGGCGCGGGTACGTCACCTACCAGCGTCTTCATCATCGACTGACGGTGACAAACTACCCAAGCACACACACCTCCATCCCCGCCACGGGTACGTCGCCTACCAGCGTCTTCATCATCGACTGACGCCGACAAACCACGCTGTGTACCAGACCTGGGTCAAATTCTATTTGCTTTGGATTCAAATCCTTTTCTGTGCTCTACTGATCTTGCCTGGTGTAATTGAGCCTGCCAATATGACCAGAAGGCGGGGTTTGCACTTTTTGAGAGTATTTCATTAGTTCCAATACACCAGACAAGATCAGTAAAGCGTAGAAAAGTATTTGAATCCAAAACAAATACGTATTTGACCCAGGTCTGCTGTGTACGCTAAAGAACATCAAATTAGAGTGTGCGGGAAACAACGCCGTCCCCTTTCCAGAGAAACTCGGGTGAGAGCCCGTCATTTCTCAGCGCATGCGACGGAACCTTCAGTTCAGCAGAACAGCAGATGTTCACGTCTTCAGAGCGAGTCACGATTGTTATAAATCAAACGACTGCGAGTCCTTGGATTAAACATACGTGTCAGAGAACTAATGGTACTGGAACAGGTGCTTTCTGCGATCTATCGATGCCTGCAGATACGTATGAACTCGACACACAGAAAATATAAATAAAAGGTGGCCGTCAAGGCGATATTTTTATGCGAATGCTCGATTTTTCCTTTTGGACACTCTACTGTAAATGCAGGGTTGCCATTCACAAATGAGAGGGCACACAGGGCCGTACGAAGCGCATGGATCTGGTGGGAACGAGCCCGGCCAGCCGTGTTCATTAGCCGAGCGCTAGCGACAGATGCTAAGTGGTCCTCCGGGGCCACTTGGTCTTGAAAGAAACACAAAGCTCTTGCCCACCTGCATGTCAGCGGACGATCAGCGAGGAGAACGTCTCAGTTGGAACAATGGAGAATCAGACCCGGGGCCAGATTCAATGGCCTCCTGTCAGTTTAGAGCAGGGGAGGTGAGATCCATACGAATGGTGTTTAACACAGGGGGGGTATCCGATGCTAACACAGCTAACTGAGTACAGGAGCAATGCTGTACTGAATGTGATGTGGTCACATCTTCTGAAACCCCGTGGATCACGTCGATTACAGATCTCATTCACTGGAATTCTTTCCGTCTGCAATCAATAGGGTATAAGATGAGAACTATCGCAGATTGCTCAAACGTTTCCACCGCAAGGTCCTACATTAGGATTTAATTTCCTATAAAATAAAAAAAATTTTTAAAGCGCAGTTGCTGATGAGGTCACACAGTAGGGTCATAAAAGATATGTGTTTTTTTATTTTTTAAAGGGCTGCACAATGAAAAAGCTTTCAAGTCCAGACAGAATTCATTTGTGCTCAGGACTGCATAACATGAAAGGACGTTATGAAGAGGCATTATTCTGACAGAGTGCCAAGGATATAGTGTGTGTGTGTGTGTGTGCTGCGTAGTTCTGCTCCAAGTGGAGAAGGGACAAGCAGATGCCCATGCACACAAACACACACGCACACACACACACACACACACATGCACGCACGCACACACACGCACACACACACACACACACACGCACACACACACACACAGACACGCACACACACACACATGCACACACGCACACACACACACACACACACACACATGCACACAAACACAGACACGCACACACACACACATGCACGCACGCACGCACACACTCACGCATGCACACACACGCACAATAACAGTGTGTCAGAGCCCATGGGCTCATAAAGCCCCTCTACCACTAGAAACGTTCTGATGAGCAGAGACAAAACCAGACAGGGTGCTTATCCAGCCCACACGGGCCTCTGTGCTTAGAAAGCCCTCTCACCAGCCTCCACACACTCCTTTCTGCATGACTGTGGTCAATGGCCATTAACTACACAAAAACGCTTGCTCTCTCCAAACTGACAGAGATCTCAACTGCAGCATGCCTCTTCATTACTGGAATATTGCCCACCATTTCAAGCTCAGACTATATCGTGCCTCATTAAAAGCGTTTAAAATGTGTGCGCACAAGTACATTGCTCTGTGCTTACGAAACGAGTTTAAGGGCGTCCTGTTTTCAAAAGGAAGTGGCAGGTGGTAATTCATCACTGAAGTGTTCAGTGGGATCTATATGGTATTTTACTGTGCTTATTATATTTATGGCTGATGTTAGAGCATGCTTAGCCACCAGGTTTCAGCCAAAGCCATCAGTGAGGAAAGAAAAAAGGACTTTATTCAGAATATAAAGCAGGACAAGCAAGAGTAAAAAGGTGAGAAACCGGCATAGGTGGAATTATTTTTGTACAAGGGGGGAAATAATAATAATCAACACATATGCGGTGATTGGATAACAAGCTGCAAAAAGACAAAAATCACTGTTGCAGTTGTGGCTGTCTTAAGATGTTAACAAGTTCATCTGTGTTTAAGCTGCTGCAGTGTTGGTAAAGCACAACAGTGACCTTGGCTCATTTTAGTTATTTCAGAAACAGGTATTTCCTTATAATGTGAAAACTCAAGGCCTTTGTAATGGTAAGCATGGTATTCTCAGACGAGGTGACACAATGCCCTACTAACACTGAGCCGTCTGCCTTCTTATGCTCAATGCAGTCTCCAATGAGACGGAGCCAGATACTCAAATTAAATATATTCAGTATATCTTTATAATGGGTAAGGAGCTGGTCTTGTAACCTAAAGATCTCAGGTTCAATTCCTGGGTAGGATACTGCTGTTATACCCTTGAGCAAGGTACTTACACCCTGCATTGCTTCAGTATATATCCAGTAGTATAAATTGATGCAAAGTAAATGCTATGTAAAAAGTTGTGTAAATCGCACCGGATATGAGTGTCTGTTAAATGCCTGTAATGTAATGGTAAAATGGACTAAAATGACATTGATATAGCAAACGGGCGTTTAAAGATTAAGGTTATTTCATGTCAATCTTCACTGCATTGCACTTCGATAGGCCAGAAGATAATTTTATACTTACGCAAGGTAAACTGAACATACTGCTATATCCAGCTTTTCCTACAAACTGCCCGGCGTTCGTTCACTGCTGATCACGTTGTACCCCAGCAAACGAAGTAGGCCTAATTACGGTAAAATAAACACGAAGAGGCGAACTCCAGTCCCTCTACTCCACCGAAGGAACACTTCAATGTAATGACTCCAAGCCTGGAGGTATTTTACCTCTGTAAACACTGCATACTGACAGCTGTACAATCCTTCTTTTCCTTATTACAACCATCTCGGTAAATCTGTCCCAAACACAGCGTCGCAGGCTAGGCCTTGACAGCAGATGTCTGTAGGTAAACATCATCATTATCGGAGAGACGAGGTTGTCTTGCGAACCTTTACAAATCGACACAACGAAAGCCACGCAAAATCATTTTCAAACACTATCGTGATGTTCGTGTGTGCTTTCATAACGGTTTCATATCTTTTCTTTTACTGAAATTCAGTAGAAATTCAAAATTAAATTAAAATAGCATTTTCCAAAATGATACACACAGAGGTCAAGTATGTATGTTGTCTAAACAAACTCAGAAAATATGACCATGCAGTGGTATTTTTAAGTAAACAAAAGCGTGACATCCATTTTACTTCAATCTTCATTTTACCTGCTTCAGGAGCATGTAACTGGTCCCATCAAGACTTATTTTCCGAATCTCATGATGGTCAGCGAGAATCAGAAATGGTTCCTCAGCTAGAAATAAAGCAGAAAGAAATGTTGTTCAGCAGCCAAGGTCCCTAACCTGTTCTCATAAAACACTGACATCAGGCGCACAGATTAAGGATGCTTCTGAAAATATGTTCAGACAAGGTGGGAGACTATGTACCCCTGCCAACAGAACCCAAACATAAACTGTTTCTCTGTGACTGTATGACCCTCCATTATCTGACCAATGTATTTACATTAAGGTACACAGAAAAGTACACCAGCAACAATGTTTTAGACATTTCAAAAAAGAAAAAAAAGGTTTAAAACACAGGTTATTGAGAGTGATCACACTCGATATCTGTCACATTCTTAAAAACCTCAGTGCCTAGCTTTTCATTTCGTGGGCTGCTCATTTAAGATGTGATTCAGGGCTTTGGAACCCACAGTGACACACAAATATGGACAATTACCCTATCCACAGTAAAAACACCCCCCCTCTGCGGCTGATCGTGGGTAGCTATTTCAGAGCCCACTTTGGGAGCCAATCACAGCCTGCGTCCCAGAAGAGTCCGTGCAGGGAATGTGACAGAGGGGAGAGAAACAGAAGCCGGAGAATAAAACCACGGTTACTTTGACGAATACCTGAGAGAGACTTGCAGCTATTTGGGTTGTTTGCGGGCGCTTGGTAGCCATCTGCACAGAGACACCTGTAAGATCCGTACATGTTGACGCATTGCTGGCTGCAGGGGAGGGTGGAGGAGCATTCATCAACGTCCACGCAGGTTCTCCCATCCTCCTTCAGGTGGAACCCAGGCCAGCACTGGCACTGAACACACGGGAGGAAAAAAAAGGAAAGCGCACGGGATTGACTACACGGAATTTAATGAAGGACGGGAAATTGATACTCCGTTAGCATTAGCCCCCAGCCGGACGTTACTGAGCGCATGCGGACATGTTGACAGGAAGTTACTAAACGCATATTGATGTGTACCAGCCGGAGGTTACCGAACGCATGCGGACGTGTTGACAGAGTGTTACTGAGCGAATACGGACAACACTGAATTGAATGTTTGAAGTAAATTAGAAACAAGAGAATCCAAAGCTCATAGAATATAATAAACTAATAAAATCTTTTCACTAGCACCACGCATACTGCCTCAAGGTATTTATTTAGCAGAACTATGCTAACTGTAGCCTTTTGTCTTAAAGATATTAATTCCTGGGTGACCTAAAATGTCCTTTTACTTAATTAAGATGAGACTGAGTGCCAAATGTACAAAGCCTGTTGCAAGTCATTTCAGATGCAGATATGATGCATTCTGCCCCAGAAACATGTGCATTGCGTATCAAACAGGCGCACAGGGCTGGAAGAGCAGCATGTGTGTCAACTTCCTGTATGCGAGTCATCGCAAGGTGCACTTCCTTAATGCATACGCACAAATATTGTGCAAACAACAGGTGGAGATATTACAAGCTTGGCTGATGATGTATTCACTAGAATTTACCAAATTTACTCAACAAGGGTCAATTTTTCAGTGAAATTTCCCTGCCTCTATAAAGCAGGCATTAATCAAGGGGCAAGCAAACCCGAGACGCAGGTATAGGCATCAAAGATGTACCGACCCAACTTCTGCAACAGAAATCACATTACTTTAACTCCCCGAGCGAGAAATCATCAAACGGTACAGATTAAGCAGCCACGCATTAACTAAAGCTGGGTGTTTGTTGCGGAAAATATTGGCTCAGTCACAAAGCAGTCCTGGCAAAGTTGTAAAAAAACAAGGATAACCAAATGTGGCAGAAATCGCAGAGGGCCAGATTTACTAAAGGCGCAAAAGCAGTGTAAATATCTATATCTTATTTACTAAACAGTTGCAATGGGTCATAATTGCTATTAGGATGCATCTTGCAGGCATTACGTCATTCTGTGATTTTCCTTTTGATGTACAGTTAAATGTGTTCATGCGTGTGTACACCGGGAGCGAATGTGCTAAAACAGGGTGGAGATTATGTAAATTAGGCCAATTAAGTATTCCGTCTTAATTTCCTAAAGCATGGATTAATTGCGACTCCCCTCCTTTGCGTGATAATTTTTAGAACTCCTGAAAGCAGGTGGTATTTTGATCTGATATAACCTATAGCTCACACACAGCATGCGAGAGAAGGGTATCAGGCTGTACCCCACACCCCTCTGCTGTCAATTTCAGTTTCCCTTGTGGGTTAGGATGAGGTGGAGATGCACGAATGCATCCTCTGATGCGTAACACTCTGGAAAGAAGATGGAATTTAAAATAAGTTTCACTAAAATAATAATAAAAGTTTTATTAAAATAATGTTGCCACTCATCGCTTTGCGTTTATTTTCAGATATTATATGAAGTGAAGTGAAAAAAGGAGGCAAGACTTCTATTGAAGTCATCAGCTAGTGGTTAGTATGTGATGCCACTCCAAACTTGAATCCTCTCCACGGGTGTTGTATTTTTATGTTATGACACCACATTGAAAAGCTGTCCCTGTTCCCTGATCTGTAAATCTGTAAAAAAGAAAAAAAAAGTTTTCTGCTTCTTGCAGTTCCCTCACTACTTGCACATGGTTGGTCCATATACATTTCTTGGCGCCCTGTAATCTGGACATTTAAGCATCCCATATTGTTTCTGACCCTTTTTATGGGCATCTCCCACAAGATTGTGAATAAGGACGTTGCATTTGATACATAAATAAAACCGGTCTCGGTAAATTGGTCAATAATGATCAGTATCTGCGACCGAAAAAGAGCTGCAATACAGAGAATGTTTTGCTCCATGACTATTTCCTTAGCAAATCCGGCCCAGCGTGTTCTTTTCAAAAAAAACATGCATTTATTATATTAACCAATAGTTCTCATGCGCAGCAGTGGGAAATGATTGGAAAAAAACATGTGCAACTGTTGCGACAGTAAAAAAAAAGGGCTTGAAGTTTCAAACACAATCAGTGGGCATTTGCCGCTAGTGAAAAATATGAGTAAATGCATTGACAGGCTGGAGCGTTTATTCGCTTTGGTTCAGCTCCAGGCCCTTTTCCACTTTAGAAATACATCTAAATTAAGGAAGATGTACCTGCCTGGTGCCACAAAAAGTGCCAGGTACTGAAAAAATGCTGTGCGTTTAGAACCTCTCAGCTAATGTAATGCTTCGCTATCTGGATGCACTAATCTGACCTTGAAAAGTCTCCAACTGGTGTAGAATGCAGTTGCTAGAATTCTTCCCAGAACAAAAAAATATTTACATCACTTCATTTGTTGTCTGTTAAATTTAGAATTAAATTAAAGGTTTCTTCTAACTTGCAAGGCTTTAAATCTTCTTTCTCCAGAATATCTTAGTGAGCTACTTGTCCAACACAACACAATCAGTTCAGTCACAAGGTGCTGATCATTTGAAAGCTCCAGGAATGGCTAAACTTACAATGGGAGGCAGTGGCTTCTCCTGCAAAGCTCCAGTCTGGTGAAGTAATCTCCCCTTAAGATGTTTGGGCTCCAGACGCACTCTCTGTGTTTAAGCGCAGGCCCAAATGCACCTTTTCAGTCAATCCTATGGTTAAGGATGCGTGGGAAGGGTGGATCAGGACCGTATAGGAGTCTGGTGAGCTGAACTGACTGTGATGTCACCCTGCCACTGCATGTGAACTCTGGTTTCGCTAATCTACGTCGTGTGGAGGGGCTGTCCGTCCCAGATAACTCGTATAGTTGTGTACAGCTGCTTTCTACAAACCTTTCAGATGTGCTGTCACAGCACAGTGCCCTGGGGCTTCTCCAAATGACACTCACAGATCTTCCATACATAGCACTCATCACTTAACATCCTAATCGTCTAGTTCCGAACCCATTTGCATTTCTGCTCTCTTCCCTGGAGCATCTGCCTCTTTCCCCCGCCCTGAGTTCAGAGACCGATCCAGCACCGGCCCCTTTCTGGTTCAAGCTCACACCAGGATGCAACCTGGAGGCCTAGATACATGACCTCGCCTCTCTTTATCTGCATATTGATGTATTTCTCTGCTTGAACTTTCTATTTGGCCAGCTGGTGTATACGTCAAGCTACAATCTGCCAACGTTTATACTTCAGGCAACAATCTGGTGACTACTCGGTCTGTCAGATTCCCCATTACCTGTATTTTACTAATTAGCTTATCTATGTGCATATGCACAAATGCACACACACACATGCACACACACACACACGTGCACGCACGCACACACACACACAGGGGAGAATTACACCATTTTAATTTCCTTTTGTTTTTATTTTACCTCCTGTTTTAACTCCTCAAGGAGGTCTATCATTTTCATGTGAGCAACTAAACAAAAAATGTGAAATTTTAATTAGACCAAAACTTCAAAATATCAAATATGTTATAAATAATTTGTTATTCTTCTGATTATATTCTCAATAATGTGTTCATTTGTTTTAAACTGGAATAATGAATTAAGTTCACCGTTAATTAAGTTCACCCCTTACATTAAATAAGTTCAACCCTTGATTCTGTGAATATGTGGAAAACTGTTGAATTTTGTACTTCGTAGGACAAGGGAATGTCAACATACTGCACTGACCTCCTTACCATACTGTAATATAAATAAGAATATTGCAGGTCAAAGTTAACAAATGTTTTCATAATGCTGGTCAAAATACATCCATTTAATGTACCTACTTCAGACACTCAAAACCTAATTAACTCCCCAAAGGTAAACAGAGCTGTTCTCCTCCCTGCTGGTGTCCTCATAGTCTAAACTGAAAAAAAAAAAGATTTTAGAGGCACTCACATTCTGAATTTAAATAAACGGAAGATCCAAAGAGGTGTAATTGCCATCATTTCATTCATCTATTTTATTCGTTTTTTGTTATTTTTCTGTAACACACTCTAACAATGACAAATTCATAAGAGTTTGTCCAAGCTGCTTGAGCACTTATTTAAGAAACTTCTTAGTGCAGATATGGTAAATGAATGGTTAGATTGGATCTAATGGTTAGATTTAAGTTTCTAGACTCTGATGAAGATGGCTGCTGCATTGAAATGTTAGTCTTCTCATTTCCCCCTACCTTTTCAATTTTATCTGTGAAACTACTGTTTTTGGTGCTCCATATTTTGCTGAGCTACAGTAGTTTCTCCATTTGGAGAAGTTCCACAGGTAAGGAACAGGTTTTTTTTTTTCAGTGCAATTCAACAGTGGACACGTGGAGAGCTCTTTGTTTATCACCGCTTTTTTAAGTTATTTTAGTATAGTAAATGTGTTTTATACATTGGCAAAAGGCAACAACAAAGCCACATTCTCTCTACATGAATAAACTGGTTTTCTCAAACTTCAGCAAAATGTGTGTTTGAGACCTAACTGCCTGGACCATCACAAGCATTCAAACATTCCATCAGTTTCAGTACTGATTCAGCCAGCCTCCACTGGACTATAGGTCATGCTGCTAGTATTCAGCAAGCTGGCCAGGTTGCGGATTACAAAATCGGACTCACGCATGCTGATGAACAAACCGTGGAGAACTAAAAGAAAGACCTTGCTTCAAACCTTGTATCCGACCGGAAGGTCCAGGCAGTCCTGCGTGCAGCCGCTCACTCGACGGTTCGAGCACTCGTTCACGTTGCAGTTCCGCTCGTCGGAGCGGTCTCCGCAGTCGTCGTTCTTGTCGCAGACGCTGGCGGCGGAGACGCACCGCCCGTTGGCACACATGAAGAAGGAACCGTTGCATGAGCTTTCTAAAAGTAAAAGAACGACGACAGACAAAAACGGTAAAAGTTGAAGAGAATTAAGTCAAAAGAGCAGCAAAGTAAAGGCGGTAAATACAAGTTCACAAAAGAGTGATCTCAGGTAACAAGAGAGCACAAAATTTTATGAGAACATATTGGAGCGATCCACTCCTGAGGCTGCCTAACTGCTCCACTAATGGTGAATTCATCGTTAGTGCAGTGGTTAGCAATGCTGCTAATGGTGAATTCCTCGTTAGTGCAGTGGTTAGCAATGCTGCTAATGGTGAATTCATCGTTAGTGCAGTGGTTAGCAATGCTGCTAATGGTGAATTCATTGTTAGTGCAGTGGTTAGTAATGCTGCTAATGGTGAATTCATCGTTAGTGCAGTGGTTAGCAATGCTGCTAATGGTGAATTCATCGTTAGTGCAGTGGTTAGCAATGCTGCTAATGGTGAATTAATCTTCAGTGCAGTGGTTAGCAATGCTGCTAATGGTGAATTCATCATTAGTGCAGTGGTTACCAATGCTGCTAATGGTGAATTAATCTTCAGTGCAGTGGTTAGCAATGCTGCTAATGGTGAATTAATCTTCAGTGCAGTGGTTAGCAATGCTGCTAATGGTGAATTAATCTTCAGTGCAGTGGTTACCAATGCTGCTAATGGTGAATTAATCTTCAGTGCAGTGGTTAGCAATGCTGCTAATGGTGAATTAATCTTCAGTGCAGTGGTTAGCAATGCTGCTAATGGTGAATTAATCTTCAGTGCAGCGGTTAGCAATGCTGCTAATGGTGAATTAATCTTCAGTGCAGTGGTTAGCAATGCTGCTAATGGTGAATTCATCATTAGTGCAGTGGTTACCAATGCTGCTAATGGTGAATTAATCATTAGTGCAGTGGTTACCAATGCTGCTAATGGTGAATTCATCATTAGTGCAGTGGTTACCAATGCTGCTAATGGTGAATTAATCTTCAGTGCAGTGGTTACCAATGCTGCTAATGGTGAATTAATCTTCAGTGCAGTGGTTAGCAATGCTGCTAATGGTGAATTAATCTCCAGTGCAGTGGTTAGCAATGCTGCTAATGGTGAATTAATCTTCAGTGCAGCGGTTAGCAATGCTGCTAATGGTGAATTAATCTTCAGTGCAGTGGTTAGCAATGCTGCTAATGGTGAATTAATCTTCAGTGCAGTGGTTAGCACAGCTGCCTCGCTCCCCTCGAGACCTGAGTTTGAGCTTCCCCACAAGGACGCAGATCTCATTTTAGACAACAGACAGGACATTTTCTTTAGGATTTTTATGCAGCAGGGATCAGAATGTGTACATCTGCTGCAAAAGGCAAACTCATCACAGGAGCCAGAGTAATTATTTGTTCCCTGTGTAATAAGCGCTCCAAGCAACGAGTCCCCTGAGCCGGAAACCTTGTTAATTTGTTCAGGAGAAAAACATATCTCAAGTTCTGATGTGTGTACGGCAAAATATAACATAATTCCAGACAAAAAAAAACAACTTTAAACGACAGTAAAAGTTTTCAATGCCAAACAATAACAAACATCACTTCAGAGATACGGCATAGCAGCCCCTGCTCTTTAAAATACAGCATGGCAGTGCCTGCTCTTTAAAATACAACATGGCAGTGCCTGCTCTTTAAAATACAACATGGCAGCCCCTGCTCTTTAAAATACACCATGGCAGTGCCTGCTCTTTAAAATCCAGCATGGCAGTGCCTGCTCTTTAAAATACAGCATGGCAGTGCCTGCTCTAAAATACAACATGGCAGTGCCTGCTCTTTAAAATATGGCATGGCATTGCCTGCTCTTTAAAATACAACATGGCAGTGCCTGCTCTTTAAAATACAACATGGCAGTGCCTGCTCTTTAACATCCAGCATGGCACCCCCTGCTCTTTAAAATACAGCATGACAGTGCCTGCTCTTTAAAATGTAGCATGACAGTGCCTGCTCTAAAATACAACATGGCAGTGCCTGCTCTTTAAAATATGGCATGGCAGTGCCTGCTCTTTAAAATCCAACATGGCAGTGCCTGCTCTTTAAAATACAACATGGCAGTGCCTGCTCTAAAATACAACTTGGCAGTGCCTGCTCTAAAATACACCATGGCAGTGCCTGCTCTTTAAAATACAACATGGCAGTGCCTGCACTTTAAAATACAACATGGCAGTGCCTGCTTTTTAAAATAACATGACGGTGCCTGCTCTTTAAAATGGCGCAGTGCCATATGAAGCGAAATATACTGCTCCCTTATGATCTTCTCCTGAGACTCAGCTATTCATCTCTGTCCCCTGTAGGGGACATGAGTCTCTGGTCTGACTCTCAAGAACCATATGTTCTACTATGATGAAACGTGCACTACATGAGAAATGAAGATAAATAAATAAAAATAAAATCAATATTTTTGAAAATATTTCCACTGCAGCTTTTTGTCATCCAAGACACTTGTATTATGTAAAAAAATGTAAATATTTAAACTTCTTTTCTGCAAGTCTCAGGAGGACATAACGGTAGATTATTTTATTTATTTATTTTTTTAATCGTGAATTGTGGGCAGAAATAATTTGTATATTTGAGCCATATGCTGCAATATCTAGACTATTATATCTAGCAAATTGCAGCATGTATTTCAATATTTAGTAGATATTTTCTTTCTCATATGGGTTACAGCTGACTAATGTTACAAGTGGCTGTGACTCTAACAACAAGATTTCTTCCTATTGGTGGGCTTAAATGACAGTGGGAGCTCAGAAGAAGGAAACTACACCAGGGCCCTAAGGGATCAGCGAGCGTGCGACCCTTTGATACAGGAAGTGACATCACCTTTAGCTAAGCGAGCTAATATTATCTTTATATGTAATTTTCTGGTGACAACCATGGCTAAATCAACACTTTTTAATGGTAAAATGTTTAAGTGTCACGTACAAATGAAAGTCACTGATAATACTTGAACACATGGCTGAACTTGTGGGGAAGCAATTTGTTTCAGCTGGTCAATCACTTGGCCATCTGGAAATTGCTGCACACCAGCAGACAATTTCTCTGTGTATACAGTTCATTAGGACTGCAAACAGGAAATGTACACACTCGTTTGGAACCATAATTTCTGCAATTTAATTAGTATACATGTTTGTACATGGGATAAATATGAGAGAGAGAGAGAAGAAGCTATCTGTGCCATAATCCAGTCACACTGTTGACATCACTTAGTGTTCACCAATAGGAGCGCGGACACAGAAACACTGTAACAGCTGTTCCTGCCTAAATCTGAATCAGTCACCGTAGTTACCAACGGTATGAAAGGCCTTGCCTGCAGCCGTGCACTTGGGATTGAGGGGGGGCTCGTCGGAGTGGTCGGGACAGTCGGCGTACCCGTCGCATTCCCAGAGTGCACTGAGCAGGCACCTCCCGTCTGAGCAGGGGAACTCATCCGGCCCACAGGAGCGGTATGCTGTTCGGGACACAAACAGGCTTTCATTTATTTAACCTACGGTGAGATACTTCCTGGAATACTTCCTGGGATACACAGGAATACTCAGTGAGATTAAAAATATTCTAAATGTATTTCTCTGATGTAAATGTGGCCAAGACAGCACACAAAATATTTAAACACATCAAATAACACAAAAAACAAATAGTACGTAAAATTTTACTGCATAGCATGCAACTTTTTTTTAGGTCATGGTTCACTAAATGAGCCATGATTAAACTAAACTGTAGCCCAGCATATGCTCATATGTAATATCAGATTCTTTTAAAGTATCAGAAAAAAAGCACATTAAAGCACATTCTAACGAGTTCAGTGCATGTACTGTCTAACTCCACTGTTCAATAGAAAGTTTTCAGTTTTAAACAGAAAATGATTATTTTTAAATATGTCAGCTCAGGGTCCACCTAAACCCCTTTCACTGCCCATGAGCGGGCCCCTATTACTGCCCTATACAGTATCATCAGGCAATAATAATTATAATAATAATAATAATGACTATTTCACACCACTCACACTTATACAGTATCGCATGGCAAAAATAATGACTATTTCACGTCACTCAAACTTAAAAACACTTCATCACATTGCTGAAGACTGCAGATCCCATTCACAACTCTTACACCTGTGTCAGGATTATCACAGAGTCACACCTGTGTCAGCATTATCACAGTGTGTCAGAGCGAGGCCCATACATAACAGGTGGAATTGAGTTACCGCATTCCGAGGGCTCGTCAGATCTGTCCCCACAGTCGTCGTCATGGTCACACAGGAAGCGGGAGGGGATGCAGGCCTTGTTATGACACTGGAAGGAGTTCTCATCGCACGTGTTGTTGGGTGCTGCGGGAGGGGGGGCGGGGCTTGCATAAGGTACAATGCTCTATGACATGCATTATTAAAGACACCATGACGGGCGTGAGCGTGTGGAACAGACTGCTGAGTGCAGCTTAACTGGGTTATCAGCAGGGGAGCATTACCACAGCCGGCTGCAGAGAGCTCATCGCTGCCATCGGGGCAGTCCCTCTCCCCGTCACAGAGCCAGCGTCTGGGCACGCAGGCGTACGATCCGGGACAGCTGAACAATCCCACGGCACAGGTCACTGAGCCTGAGGGGTCAAATACATTGGTTAGGCTAAAGGGCTGAACCTTCATCACTGGGCCTGAAGGTCTGAAGCTGCATCACTGGGCCTAAAGGGGCGAACCTGCATCGCTGGGCCTAAACGGGTGAAACTGCATCACTGGGCCTAAAGGGCTGAACCTGCCTCACTGGGCATAAAGGGGTGAAACTGCATCACTGGGCCTAAAGAGGTGAAACTGCATCACTGGGCCTAAAGGTCTGAACCTGCATCACTGGGCCTAAAGGGCTGAACCTGCATCACTGGGCCTAAAGGAATGAACCTGTATCACTGGGCCTAAAGGAATGAACCTGTATCACTGGGCCTAAAGGGCTGAACCTGCATCACTGGGCCTAAAGGGCTGAACCTGCATCACTGGGCCTAAAGGGCTAAATCTGCTTCACGTGGCATAAATGATGTGTCCAATCATTTAAAATGGTTTAGCCTTGCTTCAGTTAAGTTTTATTACTGGATTTCACTATAAATGCATTATGCATTATTTGATTACCGCACAAAATTGAACAGGCTTTCTTGCAGCACACTCTCCACGACACCACATCATTCGATATATCGTAGTTTTTCACAGAGACATTTTATTAATATGGCTCCTGATCAAATGATGTCATGTCTAGTTTGAAACAAATATATGCTGGGAATGATTTCAGTTGGCTTGGTCATTACCATATTTCACAACGGCTCGATTTTTGTCCGAGACACAACAACAACTTTCTAAGGGACTTGGACTCAATGCTGAAAATATTCATGTTTGTCATAACTTAATTTAATTTGTTCATTTAATTTGAGCAGCTGTTCATGAAGGCTGAGTGACAGAGCACTGGTTTATTATGATCTGATTCACGCACTAGTTTGATGTTAATGTGCACCATTCTGTCAGCCAAGACAACAGCACAAATAGCTTCTGTATCAGAGGCCTTGTTCTTTTTTTTTTTTTTTTGTTGTGACGTTTACCGCAGATCTCCTCGCTCTCGTCCAGCCCGTCCCCACAGTCGTCCTCGCCGTCGCACAGCCACTGTTTGGCGATGCACTTGTTTTTGGAGCAGGCGAACTGGTTCCACAGGCAGGACGAATCTGGGCGGGAAGAAAGGGCGTGGCTTGACTGATGACATCTTCACAAAAACGAGAGGGATAAAACAGCTGCGCCACTCTCAACAGACATGGAACACTGTCCCTCACTGAGCATGCTCAGATGGACAAAACCTGGTCAACCTAGGGGAGTTTATACCTCATGTACTTGCTATTTGGGGGTTCAGGCCTGGTGTTTGCTCTGTTTGCTGTTTTTGCTGTCTCTTGCCTTGCTACTCTGTAAAGCGTCTTTGTGACAGTTCTCTGTAAAAAGCACTATACAAATAAAATTAAATTGAATAAAATACAGCTCCTGCAGTAAAAGCGGACAGATTTTCCAAATAGCATTTATTTGTTTGTATTATTTATTTGTATTTAACAGCACTGCTACTGCTGCTTATAAATTCTGAATATGAGTTTTATTTGCTTGCCACCATGGAAACGGGTCTTCAGTTGCAGCGAAATCTACATGCTGATTTTTATGAATACTGTGTAAAATCTGAGCCTCCTGTAAATAATTCATTCTCCACTTAGCAAGCTAGGAGCGTGATTTCCCTAATGGTACTCTGAACTATTCCTTATTTTGCACCTTGCGAGTTGAGCAAGCAGTTAGTAATCAGAACCAAACAGCTTTCTATCAGAAAAACAGAAACACAAAGCTATTTATAGACAACTGTTCTACCACTATTTCTCTCTCACCGATCCCAGAAAGCTTTGAACAACATTCATAAATGGCAGGCTGTGCGTTACATAGGCACTGCACACATGCTGGCTACCGAATGCATGGAAAAGACTGGGAGCAATGAAAACAGCATCTTCAGCCCCCCCATTCTGAAAGGCCATTGGAACACCTGGCATTGTGCAGAGGGAGCTCACAGCAGGCGGCTGTGCATTCACTGCTCTAGTTTCTATTCGCTTTCTGCCACAGAGCGATAGTGCAAAACTGCTTTATACTCAGCAGAAAGACATCAGTCCTTGGAAATGCTCTCAGAGTTTCATTATTTGAAAGCTTGCCTGCCATTACAAGGGACATATTGCTCAAGAAGGTAATGTACGTAATGTACTGTAGTGCAGTCATGGCACTCAGCAGGACAAAGTTCCCAATGAAATTACTGTTAATTTGTTATATAATGTTATGTTATTTACTGTTATATAATTCAGGCTGTACCATATTTATAGACAACTGTACAACAAATATTTATAATTTCTTGTTTTATAACTACCATTGAACATGTTATTATTAAGCATGAGACAAAATATTTTTGTATTGAAGTTGGTGTTACAAAACAATAGCGGTACAAAAAATAATTTTGTTCTGTGTATCAAGAAATGAAATTACAATGTAAAGGAGATCAACTTGATTTATTAACTTTTCAGCTTTGAGCGATAGCCTCGATCTCAGCTGATCTAATGCATCGTAGCCTTGTCAGCCAGCTAGGTACAACATGGGGAGCGAAAGTTGGCCAGAGATAGAGGACGTGCCGGGACAGTGCAGTCCACTGTCTGGCAGTTTTATTGGTTCTCCCATTAGTTATGAGAAGGAGTCAGACTGTTGACAAAACTGAAGGGTTGAACTGGGCTTGAACTTATGCAAAACTGCACTCCCATATACCGCTAGCAACACCTACAAAAATGACGATGCGTTTGCGTCATCATCACAATGGCAAGTTAGCCGAAAAAGCTCCTGTGCCCGCCACTAGGCGGAAGGGACAAATGACTTTGCAGCATACGCTCTCTCTAAAATTTCCCTCCTCATCCAAAAACATTACAAAATGCTTTGGAATGCATACGGTTCATGACATGAGTCCTTTTTCCGTTGTAGAAAATGAAGGCCTTGAAAATGCATCCCGATCCTTAAACTGATGTTAAGAAGGACGTTCTGGCCACTATTAATGCCATGCAGGGTACCAATCAGCTCGTTGGGAGTAATTAGGGGTTAGGCGTCTTGCTCAGGGACACTACGACACGCCCAGGGCGGGGGATCGAACCGGCTACCCTCTAACTGCTCTTACCTCCTGAGCTATGTCGCCCTATATAGAAGAAGATTAGAGGCTTGACAGACCGAACCATCCAATTGCCGTTGTGACCGTGAACATGGACTGGGGCCACACAACACAAGTATTCCACGCACACGATAAATTCAGCGACCCGAAAAGACCTGCAGGTGTCCCGTGTCAATCACGTCCTCGGTCGATTGCGAGGAATTGCATCATTTTATCATCAAAGCGCCACTGCACCAGCAACCTTGACTGAGAAGCAAAGCCTGCTAGAACTACCAGAACACAAACTGCTCACGGATGTAGCCAATCGTTGAAACAACCAGAACACAAACTGACTGGTCACAGACATAGCACCTGGTTGGGATTACCAGAATTCAAACTGGTCACGGATATAGCCAGTGTCACACGCAACATTTATACATTAGTAATTTATGACATTACAGATACGGAAGACATGAAGTTGGTAAAACCGCTGGAAACAGCTGAAGTTTCCTGCAATGAAAAGCTGTGCAGTGTCATAGATCATACCAATGAGAAAATGACTGCAGAGACCATGGCACCACATGCGAGCGACTCTCCAATCATGACACACATCTAGACCATGATCCTCAGTAAGATCTCGAGCAGATACAGATGTGATCATGATTACCTGTCTGAGGAATCTGTGCTGGACCATAGATTTCGTTCACTAGCACAGCTGGACAATTGAATTTATTTAGAGAGAGAACCTAATCTCATTTCAGTCCATATATTACAGGCCAATGTATTTTACAGTAAGATTTAGCCTGAGTGTGGTAATATAATAATAGTAATAATCTAAATATATGTGTGTGTGTGTGTTTAGTAATACAATAATAATGCAATATACCATTTCCCCTTCTACTTTGTACAGACCCCTGCCAGTAAAGAAGAGATACTCGAGGAGTGTGGAGTAAAGGGTGGCATAGCGAGGAGCATAACAACTGTACAGGGTGCAGAAGCAGAGGAGGCAAGCAGATGGTCTCTCCACCAAAGAAGAAGACGAACGCACTGGAGGGCCTGCTGGGCGTCTCTTTCACTGCTGATGAGCCAGAGACATTATCAGATGGGAACTCAGCGGGGGATGGAGTCTCACAGCACTGGGCCTTGAATTCCTCTCAACAACAGTGCTTCTGATAGGAGGAGAGAAAATGCTGCTAACTACCCAATGATTGGCCCTCTTGTGAAATCATACCTTCCTGTACCCAATGAGCGAGTGTGTTCAATGGCCCGGGGTACTGTGACAGCACAGAGATCAGCACTGCTGGACATGCTTATTTTCTAAAAGAAAAATAGGACACTGTCCACTGTCCTGCTATTAAACGTTGATGTTAACTCAGGACATGTTTACATCACTGTAAAATAAAATTAATTAATTTTTTTTATGTATTTTGATATTGCAGTGATTTATATTTATATTTGATAAATACATTTAAAAAATGACTGAATTAATAATTGCATTTATATAGCACTGTTTTTTTATTTATTTTTACATATGCTCAAAGTGATTTACAGTGATGAGGGGGATCTCACCGGAACCAGCAACTATGTGTAGCACCCACCTGGGTGATGCACGGCAGCCATTTTGCACCAGAACACTTACCACACAGCAATAAAGGTGGAGAGGGAAAGAACAATTTTTTAATCAATGAAATCAGGGTATAATTAAGTGACAGGTTGAGACAGCCAGATTGGGAACTTAGCCAGGACACTGGGGAACCCCCTACTTTTTGCAATTAGTGTCATGGGGTCTTTAATGACCACAGCGACCTCGATTTAACATCTCATCCGAATTACAATATTAGGTCATATTAGACTTAATGGTTATTTATTTTCCTTCATTATATCTTCAGGGGAATATTGCATCGTATGAATATCAAATAGTGACGCCTGTATCGAGATATTAATCTTATCGTAGTTAGCATGGATAGTAAATATGGTACAGCTTAAATTATATTTATTTGATCGATTTTTAACACAATTTTCTTTAGAAACTTTGTCCCGCTAAGTACCATTCTGACAATTTTTCGCTTTGTGTGGGCAATAAAGTTGTACTGTATAGTACAGTATTTTAAAATTCTATATCGAGGCCGCACAGTCATTTGCATTCAGATTGTCTTTCTATCCTCACTCATTCACTCTCATTATGAGGAAGAAAGCAGAAGAACCCAGAGTCAGCCGGAGTGGCTGTAGAAGTGCTGGAGGGTGATCGGTTTAATTTTCCATCGACCGCGCAGTGATGCCGCGCGGCCTCCGGCCCCGCCCGAGGAAAGCGCCGCGGTGGTCAAGGTCAGCCGGAGAACGGGTCAAAACATTCCGCGCGTAAGCAAAGCAAGCGTCCACCTGCCGCTGGACACGGGCCAAAAATCACAAAGATTGAAAAAAAAAAAGAAAAGAGAAAAGGTACAGCAAGCGGGACGCATCGAGGTCACCGCGAAAGACGAAGCACGCATCAATATTCAGATGAGCCGAGGCGCCTGTGACATTTACAATGTGTTCTGTTCCCGTGGCTACACTCTGTTTTACAGGGCAGGGCTTTGAAGAGGAGTGCGAAGGATTCTCCTCCAGAGCAAAAACCACAAAGAAAAAATAAATTACTGGACACAGCGGGGAAAATCGCTCCCAAATGAACTGCTATTCCCAAAGCCCCTCAGCGTTACTTACCTCAGGAATCTTACCACTGACTGGGGCTGTCTGCTATTCAATCGCTCTTTCAAATGCTGATAGACACCATTTGAAGTGTCAATGTTTGAAACCAGGGCCCTGGTGTCTGGGCTGAATCTTATTTTAAAGTCTCCTGTAGTACTGTGTGGCCTATTGGGCATAGGGCCCTTAGAGGACTGTCACAAATGGAGCTTTTCCCACGCAAAGCCATTTAACAGATTGAATTCACTGGAGGTAATTTCCCGATAACAAGAATAATTTAAACATAATAATTTAGAAGAATGAGGAGCTTAAATTAATATGAACATGACCAACAACAAAGATTGCCATGGGAAAAATCTAATTAAATTGAAAACGGTAAAAACATTCTATTAAAAACCAGATAATTGCTTGTATTTCACTGCTGTTGAACATTCTCAGAAGCAGAAAAGTTTATGATGAGGCCTTTAATGTACAACGCTTAGAATAATCAATTATGTATTGAATGGACCTACATTGAAATTAGCCCTGAATCTTGGTATTTTCTTTTTACAATGGTATACAGTATGGACAGCGTATTGTGTTTAATCTGACGGTTTCTGACAAGCTAGCAAATGACACAAAGCTAAGCAATTTCCACAGGAAATATTTTTTTCTGCTTTAAATGAAAATGACTATTATGTATTATTAAAATGTCTTTGTGTTAAACCTGCAAAGCTTCCTTCAGTGACTGCTTTGATGACTGCTGGTCTCATTCAATACTCATACTAGGGATGAATAGGTGAATAATCTTTCTGTTTTTATAAAGATACGTATGAAAAGTAATTAAGTCATAAAGCCGGAAATTGTGAAGAACAAACAGCAAAACTGTCATATGCAGATTTTGGCTTGGATTCAACTGACTTTTGCCAAAGGCCTGAATTTAAATTTTAACTGAAGTGAATAAACTTGGTTACATTTGGGATCTTGCAGCACCTTGCTTTATTCTTCGCATATGGGCTTTGTTTACTACGTTCAAATGGTTAATACAGCACCGGTGGATTTTGGGAAATAACACACTGACCCAACCCCGATAAAAATCACAAGAGAATCACCCCCCATTAATCTCTGGGGTGCTGTCTGTTTGGCCTGCAAAATGCAATAGATGATGGTGCCATGTCTTTGCTATGACTTGCCCTGTAGAATAACCTTCTGTTATGACAGTGTCACATGGCAGCATGACACCCCTGGGAGGGAGTAGCGGCAGTTCAGGGAAGCACATTGGTTGCCGCATGGAGACAAAAATGGACACCTTCACCCTTCCACCTCAACTAAAACAACAAACTAAAATAACAAAGACAAAAGAAAGCAAAAAAAAAAAGAAAAAAAAAAAGTTCCCCACTTTTAGCTGGCCATATTTTCACCTGACCAGCTCCTCCCACTTCAGTGGCGGATTACTTCCTTGGTCTTGTGCGCTCGAACAAAAATCTCCAAAATAAAATAAAACGAAAATCAAAACGCGCTCTCGATGTGAGCTCCCGGTCTCGAACTCGAACTGTGGAGAGCAAACACACCTTTAAACACCTGGGCTGATTAGTTAACGCAGCCCAGGTGCGTGTGCTCTCTCGACCAGCCGATCCGGTGTGACCAAGACCAATCCGCTTCTCCGGCGGACCGAATGCTACAGACAGCATTGGAACACACGGCAGTCACGACTGCAAGCACTACTCAGATTTATGGGAATAATGTTTTCAGTCAGGAACTGTCCAGACACCTAAAGGAACATATGGCATATGTGACCTGGGAACGCTGACTCACCAACTCAAGAAAAAGCTGGACATTCATGTTTATAATTGTAAATAAATGCTGTAAAATTACAGTGTTCATAATAACAGCGTCTGGAGACTTACTGAATGGTTACTGTAAAGCTGCTATACAGAGTTACCTGAATTTTATTTTCTTACTTTAAACCAGAAACTTGCTAATACCCCTGTTCCAGCCATTACAAAGCCTGCTAAGTCATCAAAAACTTATTTGAGGCTTCCTTTCATTTCAAATGTTGAAGTCAAGTTCTTTTTTCATCATGAAGAGCTTAAATCAGATTGCAAGAGACAAAAGAAAAGGCAGAGGCAGAATGGAACTGGGCAAATCCCCAATGTTACGCAGTATTTTTCATTTAGTTTGCCAGCGTGAAGCTGCAACTGTCAGATATCCGTTTTGTGCCACTTGGTCACGAGGCACATTTATTTTAATTGAACTGCTAAGCATATTTGTTTTAATGCAGTTAAAGTGCAAAACATGACCTTAGGGATACTCTCAACATTTATACTGCTATGGAGCAAAGCTCAAATCCAGTCCATCCGTTTAAATGGAGCCTATTACCCATTTCTTTCAGGGAGCTCCTGCATTCGTAAACCACAGGACTGCTGTAATCACAAACTGTTTCATTTCATCCAGCTGTAATCAGTATGTGACAACAAGGGGACATTTAATTCCATCCAGCTGTAGGATGTGTGCGGTTAAGGGGAGAGTCCTTCCATCCAGCTTTAGGAGGTGTACGGTTATGGGGAGATTTCATTCCATCCAGCAGTAGGAGGTGTGCGGTTAAGGAGAGATTTCAGTCCATCCAGCTGTAAGAGGTCTGCGGTTAAGGGAAGATTTCATTCCATCCAGCAGTAGGTGTGCGGTTATGGGGAGATTTCGTTCCATCCAGCTGTAGGAGGTGTGCGGTTAAGGGAAGATTTCATTCTATCCAGCAGTAGGAGGTGTGCGGTTATGGGGAGATTCGTTCCATCCAGCTGTAGGAGGTGTGCAGTGAAGATAAGATTTCATTCCATCCAGCAGTAGGAGGTGTGTGGTTAAGGGGACATTTAATTCCATCCAGCAGTAGGAGGTGTGCGGTTAAGGGGAGATTCCATTCCATCCAGCAGTAGGAGGTGTGCAGTTCAGGGAACATTTCTTTCCATCCAGCTGTAGGCAGTGTGTGAGCAAAGTGATATTCTCAGACATTTGTGTTGGATTCCAGGGTCAATGCAGGATACATGTGCTGAAGGGCAGTCCTCTCCACCTGGAGGCTGGATATCCACTTCCAAGACACTTCACTTATTCATTCATGACTACTGACTAAGTCATGATTTTCATTTCAGCACGTACCTCCATCTAATTCAAATAAATACAGCGTTGGATGGGGCCAAAATTTATTTTCTTTTTACTTTACAATTTAAAAACGTGGCATCCCCAATCCCACCTGAATTTGGAATGGCCAATTTGTGAACTATGTAAAAGCGTGTTTACAGAGAGTGAGCTCAGGAGAGTGAAGACAACTCGCGGTTCTCCTCTGAAACATACAGTGCCAGCCAGATGCTTCTTTTCACACCGCAGCCACAAACCACACACACGCCCAGCAAAGGCGGAGGAGACCCAACAATACGAATGTGCAGAGAGCAAGCCATGGGCACCCAGACAGCTAACAGAGGGGGTCGCTCGAGCAATGAACACCGCTATCTCCACTGACTGTATGCCTCACATAAGTACCAACTGCATATAAGCCAACCGTGCGCTGCCCCTCCAGGGCTACCAGCCACAGTCTGCACTGGCATGGGTTAGCCCGAATACCGTGATGCTCACTCATGCACTGCAAGCTGTGTTTTTACCAAGCGTGCTACTTAGCAGCCCCAAGTAGCCTTGTTTGCAAACAGGCAATAACTGGCTCTATCAAAAAACACAGAGTAAAACTGAAATAATATAAACTCCAGAAAGCGAACTATCCATTGAAGCGCAATGACATTTTCCTGTCCTTTCCTTGTCATTGTCAGTTTGCCACTGCCTGCCTCTAAGATGTCCTATGGTTTTGCTTTTCCCATCACAATGGCTTGCTTTGAACCCACAGCAGCACTGATCAGAATATGGTGCGTGTGCCATTTAGGTACGACTGAGCCGTATTTTATTTCGATGATAAAATTTAGCAACACAAAAAAGTTCACCTTCAGCATTCGAGTGCTTTTTAATACAAGGCCCCAGACAACAGCAGGAAACAACAGCACAATTAAAACAAAGCCATTAGCACACATCCTGAAAAGGTTTCAGAGTACTGCCTTGAGTGTGGCCCGCACGTGAATTTGAATATAAAAGGAACCGAGACCTTATTGTCTCTAATACCAGTCTCCCTCAGTGTTTTTCACACTGTTGGCACTCATCTTCTCATTGGCTGATAGACATATCTCTTCTACGCACAAAAAGCATCAAGGATAAGCAGGTTGTGTTTGATTTATAACACTCATACATGAGAACTGGCCAGAGGGGGAAAAAGTGAAAAGGTGGTTTCAAACGGCGCCTCACCACACTGAAATTCGTCCGCCCCGTCTTCGCAGTCCCTCTGCCCGTCACACAGCCACACGCTGGAGATGCAGTTCCCCCCGGGGCAGGCGAAGTGGCCGTCCCTGCACGTCTGCCTCTGGGACACTGCAGCGGGGCAGCGGGGCAGCGGGGCAGCGGGGAGAGGGAGGGGGAGGGGGGTTAGGGTTCAGAGTCAGACACAGCGGGAGCTAAAACTGGGCCTCTAGGGATACAATGCTCCTCCGGGTAGACAGCGAAAAGACAGACAGACTCACAGACACAGTCCAGGCAGACTCACAGACACTACAGACAGACTCACAGACACACTCACGAGACGATATTTTGAGCGTGTCACTGATAAATGAAATCAGAGCCTCACTCCAAGGCGCTTCAATGATCAAAGGAGCGGCGGATCGAAATGGATCCCCATCACTGCGCCCGCTTTGATCAGATTTGAGCACAGAAGCGCAGCACTTAGTCTGAGGAACACTGTCATTTACCAGCCGGGTGCCATTTTCACTTTAATCTGTGTCCTCCACATCAGAATACTGATAATGAGATAAAAACATTTCTAATCACGTCCCATGCATAACTTCCTGTGTGATGAGTATGAAGGAAGGATCTGTATGTAAAAAAAATCTCTAAAAACCCATGATTAAAATTTCCTTCAATATTTTTTCTTTTGACGGTTTCCACACTCTTTGGGTGGGCGTACATTATATGATTTTCTCATGGGTTAGGACATCGCAAGATCGGATGCCCTCTCACACTTAACACGGTTCAGACTGTGACAACAGGTCGGATGATAGCGTAGACTATACAAGCTCAATTTTACAATCTCAGATTACAATCGGCAAAGCACAGCGGGCAAAACGTCATACATGGAGCCACCTCCTGATCGGTCAACAGGAATTCACAGAATCGGCTTGCATGACCTCTCACACCTGACCTGAATTCTACCTGACTGCGCCCAAAATTTTTTGACGTGTCAAAAAAATAATCGGGAGCCCGTAAACCAGTGGGATTGGTTCGGAATGGTGCTTGCGAGTTGCGACGTTAAGACCTAACGTTTCTCTTACAATTTGGTCCCGATCAGAAAAAACGATCAGGAGCCAGCAGCTGGTATAACGCATGCCCGCCCTCACACAGAGTTTGGTTTTAGGTTTTTAGGGCGGGGAACGGGGGGCGGTGAGTGAGGGAGCGGGGGGCTCACCCTGGCAGTCAGCCTCGTCGGCGTAGTCCCCGCAGTCGTTGGCCCCGTCGCAGATCCAGCTGGGGTGGACGCACAGCGAGGTGGAGTTACAGCTGAGGAAGCCGCTCTCTTTCACCCCCAGCCTGTAGTAGTCCCAGCAGTCCGTGTAATCTGGGGGGTGGGGGGGGGGGGGGGGGGGGGGGACGAGAGAGCGCAGCCGGGTCATTGCCTGACGCCGCGGGCGCAACGCTAGGCAAAACCGCCGCGGGGGAGACGATCAGAGGAAACCGCGGCGGGCAGGGGCCGGGGCCTTACTGCAGTTGGCTTCGTCGGAGGCGTCCGCGCAGTCGACCAGCTGATTGCACCACGCCGGGGCGGGGATGCAGGCGCCGTCCCTACAACGAGCCTCAGTGCCCCCACAGGTCACGTCTGGAAAAGAGTGAGCTGTCAGCAGAGCCAAAATGGCTCCCGTTACGCGACAAGGGGTATGTGTGTGCGTGTGTGTGTGCACGTGTGTGTGTGTGTGTGTGAGTGTGTGTGCACATGTGTGTGAATGTGTGTAGGTGTGCGTGTATGTGTGTGTGCGCGCACAGGTTTGTGTGTGTGTGTGCATGTGTGCGTGTGTGTGCATGCATGGGTGTGTGTGTGGGTGGGCGGGGGGGGGGTTTGTGTGAATTTGTGTTTCTGTGTGTGTCTGTGTGCGTCCGTGTGTGACTATAAATGTGTTCATGGGGGGAGGGGGGGGGTTTCAGTTGTGCTGATTACTTCATTTTTCATAAGCACTAACGTATCTGTAGTAGTGGCGTTTTTATGGTAATCAATACAGCCTCCTTCAGGCTGTCACACACTGGCAGGGGAACGACTAATACACCCAGCGTTCTCCCTCACGCTAAGGCCCGCCACCTGCCCAGGGGAGAGTCTTACACACTCTCTCATTCGTGAGCAAAGCACCCCGCTGCTCATCAGCCTCACTGCGGCGTAATGCACACGGGCCACTTAAGCACCCCTCAGGCTCATAACCGATGGCAGCCCTTTGATGCCATGCTGCAGCGAGGGCCGAAAAAGAACAAAGCTAATCAGTATTTATAAAGGATCACAAATGCCACTTCACTAATGGAAAATAGTAACAAAATGGTGGATGCACTGAATTCCAAACCATACTAAGATGTATGGGGATCAACGTTATGAGTAAACTGCAGTTATGTGCATTTCGTGAAAGCTTGCTTATGTGCAAGTTGTTTTTATGAGCATTCTTGTTGATATTATATCATGTATAATGATAATCTGTAAAGGGCTAAATTCAATAGACATTTGCCCTTTGATTTACCAATAAATGGAAGTGAAGCAGTACTGTGTGAGTGAAATGCAGTTGATAAGTCTGTTAAGAAGAAAAATGTCCGCACGTCATTGTGAATCAACGCTAAGGACAAATGTTGTCTGATTCCAGGCAAAAATCTATAGAACCCGAGCGAGGCGCAATTTCCGCCATTACACATCGACCTGGCTGCTGTTGCCGACCAATAAAAAGCGGCTAAAGAGCTGCTGTTTCTCGGGCCTAGCGTTAGCGGAAGAACGTTAGCGGAGGGACTCGCTGCGCGGGGCCCACTCACTGTTGCAGTAGGCCTCGTCCGAGTGGTCCCCGCAGTCCTCCACGCCATCGCAGAAGCGCGTGTTAGCCACACAGCGCTGGTTGCTGCAGCGCCGGTAGCCCTTCCGGCAGTCCCTGTTATCTGCCCACACAGAGAGCGCACAGAAATAACACACAGAGATAACACACCGAAATAACACAGAGATAACACACAGAGATAACACACCGAAATAACACAGAGATAACACACAGAAATAACACACAGAGATAACACAGGGAAATAACACAGAGATAACACACAAAAACAACACACAGAGCTAACATCCAGAGATAATACACCGAAATAACATACAGAGAGCACACAGAAATAACAGAGATAACACACCGAAATAACACACACAAAGCGCACAGAAATAACATACAGAGAGCACACAGAAATAACACACAGAGAGCGCACAGAAATAACACACAGAGATAACACACAGAAATAACATAGAGAGCACACAGAAATAACACACAGAGAGCGCACAGAAATAACACACAGAGATAACACACAGAAATAACACAGATATCCGGCAGAAGGCTGGACAGAAGGCTTATCTCAAAACCACTTTATTCTCATCCGCGCTAGCGTTCACTGACAGGGCAAAGCGTAGGCCTGGTTATTGGTCCAGGCGTTCGGCCGTAACCCAGCAGGATTTTAGCGGCTCGGAGGCATGGAAACGGCCGCAAGGCGAAGCTGATTTCTTACCGCAATATTGTATCTTCTCGTCCGACTTGTCTTTGCAGTGCGTTATCCCATCACACGTTAACTGGTAGTCGATGCATTCGCCGTTCGCGCATTCAAACTGACTGTGGATGTTACAAGATGAGTTTTCGGCTGTAAAATGAAACACAGATTAAGAAGTATTACCCGGCCTTTCTTTCATTATTATTATTTCATTTCTACCGTGGTTCCCCAACCGGAGGTATACCGTTTCTTCCCGCTACACTCCGGGCTGTCTCCAAACAACGCTGCTCATTTTCACGTACATCGATTCTGCCCGTGCAACAGCTCAACACACAATGTTTTCTGCTCAGGAAGCAAAACCTGCTTCCGTCTGCAGATATTTACTGACGCCGAAATAAATCTCATTCATAATGTCAGGCCGTGTTTTTCTCTAAAATATAACTGGCTTATTTATACCCAACGCCAGTCAAAGGGAAAACAGCAGTGTTAGAGGCCAGCTCAGTGTTTACTCCCCACACCGTGTATGGTAGCCCACTGGAAATGATGTATGCGTCTTGTCTTCCTGAAAACATGTTAACATAATGAGAGTTAGAATACCTGATTCTCTTGGCTCCAGCACTATTAAGCGAAACAGACGGACAGGCCTCTATAAATTGGTCACAAACAATACAGACGCTGCTAAAAAAAAATAAGACACAGCTAAAAGGTAAAAAAAATAGTTGGGTCTCTGGTTCCACTTGAGCTGTTGGAACTTGTGTTCTCTCATTATTTTCTGAGTGCGTATGTGCGCTGACATTGTAATAGCTGAGCCAGTGAGAGTGGAAGCAGAGACATGCACAACTCCTTCCGGACTTACACACGCATCGGTTATCGTCCAATAGCACGCGCTCTCCCCGGCAGCTGCAGTTCACCGTGCCGTTTGGGGTCAAAAGGCAAAGGTCACCGCACCCCCCGTTCATTGTTCTGCAAGGCGACAACTCACCTGCAAAAGAGAGGAATAGGGGCACACTGTCTATTTTTGTGCATAAAGATTTCAGTATATTGACAGAGATGTTGCTCTTAAATCAAACACCTCTGATATAGAGTTACTCTTCCCATAAGTTCACGCCAGGTTTTTTTTTTTTTGAACAAGTGATAATTGGTTATGTATCACCCACTAGACACCGATATCTGACACTGATAACTAGACAGTTCTGTTGACACCCTTGAATCTATTTTAGACCAGAATAGCCGAGGGAAAATTTGCTTTCTTCTGGGTAAATTTAACATCAACATTTCAGACCATTTTCCAGTCTTCCAATTGATTTTATCAACTGGCGGCAGACAGGCAGGAATGGGAAGAAATATAAAGCAGAGTGCTTAAAAAGGATTGATGATGGCCCATGGGGAAGAGTCTATAGTCAAACCAATGTTACCAGACCTTCCTATCAACATTTCATTCTGTCGTTCATAAATGCACAATTCACGATAAAGCAGTCAATGTAGCCGTCGTTTACATAGCCACTGTTTACCTGGGGTAAACGCAGGTTAATGTACAGCGAGCGAGACAGCCGTTTCAAAATAAGCCCCTTTAGGGTGAGCAAGACCTCTGCTTTGCGTCGGGGTCTTGGAAACATCTTTCCGAACCGTCTTTCGCTGAATACAGCCAGTCTCGACTGATGACAGTGAAATCTGCCAGGTTTCGTCATTCATCGACCGTATTTCTTGGAGTTTTAATAGGTGCAAACCGAGCCAGGAAGATCATGTTCGTTTTGTTTGCAATAAAGTGACAAAGTCTCTTAGTGTCATCAGGGAAATCAGTAGGGTGCTTCCTCAGATTTGTCTCTGATCATTGCACTGCTCTTTGATAGTCACATCTCACTTATTTCAATAATGATGGGGATGCTCCATATCCAGCCAGCCTTTACAGAATACATGTTGTACAGCAAGCCTATCCACTTTCCCCATCTTCTTTGAGCCATCAGTAGCACTATTTAATAATATAAAAACACTCTCCATATTTAACATTAATATACATCAAACAGGCAGATTTATCTATAAATGCATGTATCTCCCTGGCTCCCTTCCTTGTAAAGCATACATCCAATTAGATTCTCAAGTCCTTACACGCAATACAAGGCATTCATATCACCTGAACCTTCCCAGCCTCAGCTTTACTCATTACAGAGGACCAGCCTATGGAGTAATTACATGCATACTGCCATCCTGCATCCGTAAGTATAGCCTAGGGCCCTGTCTGATGAAAAGTGATAAATAATATAATCCCTCAGTAACATATACACACACAAACACACACACACACACAGTAAAATGTCCAGTGTTAATTCAGCTCTTAAAAGATAACATTTGGTCCCACATTCAGAGTTGAATTAACACTGTTAGAGTTGAATTAACAGTAGACATTTTTGCGCGCACACACACACACACACTTTACTGTATGTTGTTTTTAAGTTAATTTGTACATTCATTGATTTATTCATTTTACCTGTTAATTTAATATACAGAGCACTCTGTAAGTATTTGGACAGTGACACAGTTCCTGTTGTTTTGGCTTTGTACCCCAGCATATTGGCTTTGATATGAAACAATGAAAATTAAAGTTAAAGTGCAGACTGTCTGCTTTAATTTGAGGGCATTCACATCTATACTGGGTGAACCATATAAGAATTACAGCCCTTTTTACCCACACCCCCCCCTTGCTTAAATGTTTTCTGGCCAGCTGTGTGTTGCTACATCATTAGCTCACGCACAAGAAAGCTAACAAATCAAGAGTTGATTCTAGGTGTGGAATTTGCATTTGGAGTCTGATGCTGCTTTTCTCTCAACATGAGGACCAAACAGGTGTCATTGCCAGTAAAGCAGGGCCATACTGAGATGGAAAAACCTGAATAAATCGATCAGAAATGAAGCCGAAAAATTGGGTGTGTCAAAATCAGAAGTTTGGTACATTGTTACATGGATGCTCTGGTGAGCTCAGCAATAGCAAACAACCTGGTAGACCATGGAAGACCACTGTAGTGGATGACTTTCAGAATGCTTGCAGTTGTGAAAACAAAAAGCCCTTTTCAACTGTCGAATAGATCAAGAACTCGCTTCGGGATGAAGGCGCAGATGTGTCAAAGACTAAAGTAAAGAGTTATGGGGAGCTCTGGCATGAACACACAAAGACAGCGAGATACAGCTCCTGGTATCTCTCCTTCAGTCAGCCACAGTGATATGACAAACCAGAAAACTGAATACGTCTCATGTGCATTATCTTACCCATGTCAAACCCATGAATAATTTCTCATCTCTCCATAACACAATGGCTGCCGGATGGCAAGGGTCTCTCTCTATTCATGGATGGAGGTTTGTGGGATTCAAGGGATTTTTTTCCCCCCGCAGATAAAGAAAGAGCGAGAGAGGAAAAACCATGACTCCGTAGGAACGGTTATAAATACCCACAGCAGCGTCTGCACAAACACAGTGTCTGTTTGAATCCTGCTGAAAACACCATCCATGCAACAGAAGATCAGATGGGTTTTTGTCTAAAAAAGAAATAACTAAAATAAAATAAATACTCGACATGCAGTGCGCGACATGGCTAGCGGTGTGGAGAGGACTCATCCCCAGCCTTTAGAAGCAGAGCTGCAGGCAGGGCATCTGTCAGTGAGGTACACTGGCAGTAATGGCAGTGGAAGAGCTGGTTTGTCTGTCAGTGAGGTATACTGGCAGTAAGGCCAGAGGAACTTCAGGTGTGTCCTTGTTCCCTTCAGTGAAGAGCAGCTGATATTTAAATCTGTTTCATTTTATTTCTGATCTATTTTTAACTGCTAGACTACAGAAGAACACCTATTAACTTCCGTGTTGTCACGGCAGAAAATAAAATAAAATAAAATCCTCTGAGAAGTGGAGGCACATGATTGAATTTTGTGGAGGGGTAGGATAATTTTTTGAAAATACAGAACAGAAGTGCTGATGAAATTCTGTAATCTAAAAGTGAAGGGCAGATGAACAGTCAAAAATATAGGAAGATAAATGAAAATGTTAAACTGTTGTTCCCAGCCAATTCCGTTTCTCAGATGTATTTATTTTCAAGGGCTTCGTGACAAGATATAAGAGAACACAATGTGCGTAGAATTACAGCAGCAGATTTCCTCCATTTCCATCAGTATTGCACCTGGCGTTTAACGCTTTGGATGTTACCAGGGCGATTTATCCCTTCAAGATAAATTGTTTATCTCTCTTGTGATTTAACTGGTTTTACGAAAACAGACTCTGATCATTGAAATTATTTGATGTAAACAAAGATGTTGCTACTATGACAGGTAGATTGGAATTTCTTCTGGATAATAGCCAACATTCCAGCATTGGGTCCTGCCTCAGGAACTACACTACTACATGTGATAAATGAGCCATGCAAATAGTCTATGAACCACAGATTGCCATTTTAATCTCTTTTACTGCTGCTAAATTGTATTCTAATATGTGCAAGTAATAAGTGAAAGACTGACTTTACATTCATTTTTCATAGAATAATGTTAATAGGTAGCGGTCTACTTTCCAGTGATTAGGGTTTGGGGGTATTTAACATGCAGATGCGCAACACAAACACTTGCAAGATGTAAAGCGGATTGATAATTCTCAGAGAACATAAAGGGGTACCAAGATACTGCAATACCAGGAGAGTGTGGGGTCACAACGGAGTGTGGGGGAACAGGAGCGTGTGGGGTAACAGGTAACGTGGGTAACAGGAGAGTGTGGGGTGAGAGGAGAGTGTGGGTGCCAGGAGAGTGTGGGGTGAGAGGAGAGTGTGGGGTAAACAGGAGAGTGTGGGGTAACAGAAGAGTGTGGGTGCCAGGAACGTGTGGGGTGAGAGGAGATGTGGGGTAACAGGAGAGTGTGGGGTAACAGAAGAGTGTGGGTGCCAGGAACGTGTGGGGTAACAGGAGAGTGTGGGTTCCAGGAGAGTGTGCGGTAACAGGAGAGTGTGGGGTAACAGCAGAGTGTGGGTGCCAGGAGAGTGTAGGGTAACAGAAGAGTGTGGGTGCCAGGAGAGTGTGGGGTAACAGAAGAGTGTGGGTGCCAGGGGAGTGTGCGGTAACAGGGTGCCAGGGTGTTGCAGGGCCAGGAAAATGAGGGGTACTACAGTGCCAGGCCTGCACTGTACAGATGGCAGATTCTTCTGGAAAAGCTATAAATTTTTCATCAATTATCATCCTAAATGCTTTTATCTGGGGTTGGCAGAGGCGAGCAGTAGAGAGGAGCTTCAGTTTTTAGGTACATGAGTCTGCATATGTCTGCTAAGGATTCTTAATTTCTGGGGCTGGTCCAATGCACTTGAAGGGACCTTAGATCCCAGGGGATTGTATAATAAGGCAGACATGTCTACAAGCAGGTGTATTTATAGAGAATGCAATATGTAGAGAATGCTTCTTTAACATTTCAATGCCAATGGTCAGTGGAATACTGACTGAAGTCACACAGATGACTGTGAATGTTGGCATGAGTTTTCGTGCCTATCAGAAAAGCATCTAACCACGGGGCAGGTCAGAAGGAGCGATGCTGTCCGTGTTGGCGGGATGCGGAAAACGGCGCGCCGCAACGAGGATCAGAGAGCGGACGCGCAGAGTCGAGGACGGGCCCGCCCCACACAGGCCTCTGAACCCAGCGAGCTCACGCTAACAGAGCTGGCTTCCGAGCCGCAAGCACCCGCCAAATAAACAAGCAGTTGGCATTTTAAAGAACATTCCGGATAAAAATCCGGTCGGTGACAGAACCGTGTTTTCAGGGCCTCAGACGAGCCAGACGGACGCGCAGCGTGAGAGGGGTCTTTGTTGTATTTGACCTCATCTCTTCCAGCTGTTTTTCTCTCGCGCGATTGCGGTAGCTGTACTGAAAGGGCAGATTTTTTTGGGGTGTCCTCAAGCATTCATAGCTGGCGAGGTTGTCAGAAAAAAAAACAATGAGATAAAAGAAATGTCAGAAAATAAACTGTTGGTTTTTGCAAGATTCCATTTGCAATTAAAGTGATAAAACTAAAGACAACAATGTCAATGAGATGCTGTGGTTTCTCTACAGGCTGCCCATCTTAAGCAATGTAAAACATGTTGAGTTTAGCATTTTATCGAATTTAATAATCCTTTTTAAATAAGCTGAATAGAAAAAGAAACAACAAACATTAAATGGAGTGGGTCCAGATTGTAGCAGTTAAAACACATACATATTTCACAGCCACTAACTGCCCACTCCACTCACACAGTGTTCCACTAACACCCCACTCCACCAACAACCCATTCCACTAACACCCCACTCCACCAACAACCCACTCCACTAATACACACCCCACTCCACTAACACACATCGCACCCCACGAACATCCCATTCCACAAACACCCTGCTCCACTAATGTTCTACTGTTTCTATGGTGGAAAAATAAATAAACTTAAATGTTTTTGTGCAATTAAAATTAAGGACAAATGATGACTGAATCAGGGTCTGTGTAATGCTAATATTCTTCTCTCTTTAACCTTTTCCTTCTCTGTTTCTTTTTCCCTGGGGCTACTGCCCTTCCCTCACCCTGAGATCACAGACTGCTCCAGCCCTGTCCCTCACCCTGAGACCACAGACCGCTCCAGCCCTGTCCCTCACCCTGAGATCACAGACCGCTCCAGCCCTGTCCCTCACCCCGAGACCACAGACCACTCCAGCCCTGTCCCTCACCCTGAGACCACAGACCTCTCCAGCCCTGACCCTCACCCTGAGATCACAGACCACTCCAGCCCTGACCCTCACCCTGAGATCACAGACCGCTCCAGCCCTGTCCCTCACCCTGAGATCACAGACTGCTCCAGCCCTGTCCCTCTCCTGAGATCACAGACCTCTCCAGCCCTGTCCCTCACCCTGAGATCAGACTGCTCCAGCCCTGTCCCTCTCCTGAGATCACAGACCTCTCCAGCCCTGTCCCTTACCCTGAGATCACAGAACTCTCCAGCCCTGTCCCTCACCCTGAGATCACAGACCACTCCAGCCCTGATCCTCACCCTGAGATCACAGACCACTCCAGCCCTGTCCCTAACCCTGAGATCACAGACCACTCCAGCCCTGTCCCTCTCCCCGAGATCACAGACCACTCCAGCCCCACCCCTCTCCTCGTTCACAGACCGCTCCAGCCCTGTCCCTCACCCCCCTGAGATCACAGACTGCTCCAGCCCTGTCCCTCTCCTGAGATCACAGATTTTGACTTGATCTGACTTACTGTATCAGTTCAATTTTCTGTCCTGATTTTCTTCAGAAAATCAGAAAATAGAAAATTGGATTCAATATGTAATCCTGCTTAAAGGACAAGTTCTGCATCAAATATTTTAGTTTTACTGTATCAACACTGAATTAGCTAAGCAGTCTGTAAACATGTGCAATATTTATTAAATTTACCATCTGTCCACAAAGTATGTTATGTATGTTATGTAATGCCATTAGGCTATGTTGGCTCCCATCTCATCACATAGGTGTTCAATTGAATGAAGACAACTTTGATAAAATCTTCCTACGACCATATAGCTGCAGTTTTGAAGCAAATGAAGTAGGTGGGTAGCTAGCTATCCATGACAGAATACATACTATAGGGGGAAATGGAAAATAGTAAAATGAAAAAAACTGTAAAAACCCTATCTTCAATTTTCTATTTAGAAATTCAAATCAGAAAACTGAACTGACAAGCGTCACATGAACCAATCAGGCTTGTGAGACAGAAGTGTTTCTGTCACCATACCTCCTTTCCCTAGCACACATCCGTAACTATATAAGCTATGACTTAGTAAGACGAAAATGATGGAAAACTTTAAGATACCGGGGCTGTGATTGAACAATGATTTTACAGTACTGAGCATTGAACAAAAACAACAAATAAACTGAATGGATGAACAAAATGGGTGCACTTACACATGCATTAAGGATGAAGTGAATTGAATGCTGATTTGATAGACGCTGGGCGTAACTGGCCAATGGGAGTTGCGTGTAATTAAGAAATGGCTAAATCAATAAACACAGCTGCCTCTGTAGGATACCGTGAACCACAGTCTCTGCCCAGGTCAATGAAATCCTGTTAATTTCTCATTTCTATCAACAGCATTTCACAAATAGCCAACAGGTGACTAGAATGACTATTATTGATTCTTGGGGGAGAGATGGAAAGTGGTTTCACCCAGATGACCTTCACATTATCACAGTCATATAAGAATGCATTGTGTACATTTTGAAACATTTGAAACATCAGAAAACCTGATGAGAAACACACACACACACACACAGTCACGCACACATCGACACACATGTGCACACACCCACACATACAAACACACTGGAACGGACAGAGTCAATATCACCATATGACGCATAGTTAAAAAAAGAAGAAAACTCACAGTTATTGGTGTCGTTGGCGACAGCCACTATCCCCATTGGCTGGTGTGGGATGTCTGCTCGGAGCACTTTTATGTCGCCGCCTGTGTACTTGTTGGCACGTAACACAGCCCTCCTCACCCAGTCTGACCAGAAGACCAAGTGGCCGTAAACAGCCAGTCCGAAAAAGCTCCCCGGCTCGGACTTCACAATGACCTGCGATTGGAACAGAGCAGAAATCAGTTAAACTGCGTTTTCAGAAGCCCATTTCAAAATGAGTCTCAGTGTCCATAAAATGGCAGCTGTTATGACTGACTGACAAAACAAGCCCCCAGCAAAAGTAACAACCTATTTTAAAGCAGTTCCATCCTTTTTCATTTAATCTGATGTGCTCAATATATGGAGTATGTGAAATTCTGACCTGCTGTTTGAGAATGCTCTAAATTCAGGGTCAACACATCTGAAGGACCAGTCACAGTAAGACATGCATGTTCAAAAGTCCACTAATACCCCACTCCACTCACACCCCACTCCATTAATGCCCCACCCCACTAACACACCACTCGACTCTCACCCCACTCCACTAATACCCCACTCCACACACACCCCCTCCACTAATACCCCACTCCACACACACACCCCACTCCACTAATACCCCACTCCACTAATACCTCACTCCATTAATGCCCCACCCCACTAACACACCACTCGACTCTCACCCCACTCCACTAATACCTCACTCCACTTACCCCACTCCACTCATCCCTCGCTCCACTCTCTCCCCACTCCACTCTCACCCCACTCCGCTAACACACCACTACAATCACACACCACTCGATCACACCTCACTCCACCAACACCCCACCTCCAATAACACACTATTCCTCTAACACCTGACTAACTAAGTTCTCTGGATATAATGACTAATGTATTTTGTATTCTTTTATCCGGAAAAGCCACAGAAAATAAGGTCACGATTGTGAGAGAAGCCATTTGAGAAGCAGTACACCTCCTCCCGTTTACCTCTGAGAGTTTTATTTTCGGCTACCCTTGCTCTTCGATGCATTTTCACTTTCTGATTTCCCAGCTGTTTCGGTCTCTGACACATCACAGCAGAGCTCTGCCTCTCTCTCTCTCTCTCTCGCGGAACGTTCTAGACACGCTCCAGCGGCCGTGGATATGCTCTTAAGGAACAGAGCCTTCCAGTGCCGCACGCTTACCGCACACCTACCGCACGCTTACCGCACGCCTACCGCACACCTACCGCACACCTACCGCACGCTTACCGCGCGCAGTATCTAAAAAGGACAGGCCGCGGCGCGCTCACGCGGTAATCCACCGCTAACCTGTCCCTCGCGCCCTCCTCGTCACTGATGAGTCTCCCGCGAGACGCTAATTCCGTCCGTGTAAACAGCCGAAACGCTTCAGATGAGGGGATCAGCCGGCATTTGCCTCGATGAACGCGGCAGATTCTCCACCTCGGCATTGGAATTTCAGAGCTGTCGTAAACTGTCACGTAAGAGGTCTGTTCAGTGCCTCCTCGAGTCAATAGCACCGGCTCAAAGCGACGGCCGGGGCGCAGGGTACTTTAGCTCTGCTACCTTATCCCTCGTGCAGCAGTCAGAGACTGTTAGCGTCGGTGTCGCGCCGCAGAGACTCCGGGCTCCGCTACAAAGTGCTAACTGACAGGCCTCGCGGACGCAGCCGCTGACAGTAAGCTGACCGAGCGTTGCCAATTTCTCCCGCCCAGCGCGGTTCAGACGCTCCGCCAGAATCCGTCTGCCGTTCTCCCGGCAGAGTTAAGCCCGGTTAAAGCAATCCAACGCAGATAAAGCAGCCAGGTAAACATGCCGCTGCACAGTACACAACGCAGCCTTTTTTATAATGCCAAGGGATCGGACAAAATACTGTCAACCAAATAGACTGGAGTCCTGGGATAAAGATCATGCGGATTTATTTCAATGCGTTCTGGCATTGCTTGGTCTTCTCCCAAATTTCTCTGAGCGTCTAGATGTATTTTTACGTCTTAAATCGTGGCCAACAGACCCTCTCTCCCAAAACTCAGTATGTGGGCAATATAAAGCAATTATGAGTCCTGGAATTATCAACAGTGCTAAGCTTCAGCTTTGTCTCCTGCATTTTAACTCAACGGTTTGCGTTACGATTAATACTGAAACTCACGAGAGGAAACAGAGCAAGTTTTTCTCAAGTTTCGGGTGAAATTATTTTCAGGCAAGCAGCAGGGACACCAGCGAACTGTGGCCATGCTTAACACCTGCATCCCCAAACGACATCACTGAACGCCGCGATCGCTAATAGCATTATCACCTGATGAAAACGGGCTCGACGTGCGATAAGGAACAGGGGTTACAGAAATAAGAGCCGGGAGCGCTGCTCTGTCTCCCTTTGTGTTAATATAATCACATCAAGTGACAGAGACACAAGGCCGCTGTCGAGCTGGTGCAATGCCCCCGGTGCACGGATCTGTCGTTCCAAGGGTCCAATTCAACACCTGCCGTTCAGCTTCGCACTCGCTCGCCATTTTATTAATAGACACCAGCGCACCACCTAGTGCTCTGCTGATGCTCGGTCGCCGGGCTCAATTTTCGGGGTTTTAATTGGACTGGCAGGGCCGGAGTACGGCGGACGTTAAAGCGAGTCTTCACGAACTCATTTGCGCTGCCGTGGGATGACGACCCCGCCCGTGAGAACCCCCGGCAGCTCAAGGTTAACGCATTGCGGCGGATTCGAAGCCAATTTAAAGACGTCGTGTCGGTCGCGCGATTCCGAAAACTGAACGAGGCGGGACACCACCCCGAGTGAGGGGTTATTGTGCAGTTTGCGGTTCTAACGTTTGATGACTTACCCAGAGCATTTTGTCATGAATTACATTTGACTCCCTGCGATAAGACGAGAGCTCCAGCAGGCCGCTAATTTTTCTTAAGCGATGACTTCAGTAATGAAAATCACCGCATCTCCACGTCAGGCGAATGATTGAAAGTATTTTTTTTTTAAACTGTAGAAAAATTATTTTTTGATGTAACAGCTCTGTCTAAATAACTGCCGTATCTATTTCAGAAGCTTTGCATGGATCGGAAAAATAATGGAAAACCAAGTGAGCGAAAGCTTTTTTTTTTTTTTTTTTTTCAGAGGAGCACAGAAAGCCTGAAAATTTGGAGCGGTTTATTGTTTTCATTTGCGATTCCGAGCGTTTGTGGCAAGCGCGAGGAAACTGCGAACTCTGTCGGTGCAGAGAACTGTGAAATCATTTTGGTTTGTGTTTTAACCGGCAGACATGATCTTTCACATATTCATAATCAGGAAATGATGAGGCATTCTTGAAAAGATTAGAGGAGTTCATCAATCAATGTCTTCTGCTAATATGCATTGTGAAATTGAAATGGAACCCGGATATTAGCACAAACTAACAAAATAACTATAATTACACTCCATGGCATAAAAATAAAATATTTATAAATAATTTTACAACTGAATATGAAAAAAAAACAAACTTGTAATTATATTGTAAATGTAATTATAAAGACACTGAGGGAAATGTTGCATAGAAATTGTGATCTTCTTAAGATAAAACAGCTCACACATTTCCTTGGGAATTTAAAGAATATCCACTTGGCACCACTGCTATAGCCCTTTTTCCTTTGCAGAATATGTTTTAAAAGACACAAAAATTAAATCCCATCTTTTTAGTTAAAAACAAGTATAACATGTAATTAAAATAATGAAATGTAAAAATCTTGAAAGAAGCGCTTGGGACTTTTCAAGGCCACTCATACAAAAACAGCCGGGTGTTTTCTCGACACTGCTAATGCTGGGGTTGGCTTGCTTGTTTTTGCCAAAGAGTTTCCACTCACGTGTCTTTGAGATCCGTCATATTCACATCTTTCAATCTTCCCCAAACTCCCGTCGGAAAAGTAGAGCTTCTCTGCTTTGTGGTCAATGGTGAGTCCGTTGGGCGTAAGGATTTCAGTGCTAACGATTATCTGCATGTTGCTTCCTGCCAGTGTGGACCTCACGATACTGGGCTTCTGTTCGTTCCAGTTGGTCCAGAACATCAAGCTGCAGAATGCAAAAGAAACACACCACAACCATATTCAGCACAAATAAGGCATGGGTATAATTTCCATATTACACCAATAGCAGCTGCAGTAGCCACAGCTAGGCATTTGTGTTGTCTGTGTTCTCAAAACGAATGACTATTGTGTCTTTTTAACAGAAGATACAGGGCTCCATTTTGAAGATGCAAAACGCTGCTTGCTCAAACTGTACAAGGAAGTTGCATCTTAGTTGGTGTTTTCATCGCTGTTTCTTATAGGTTTGGACTGTCATTTGGGGGGTCTAAAACGCACTAGTATTTTAAAAGACTTAACTGCTGTGGTGCAACGTCCGCTAATGCGCGTTACGTTATATTCTGCAAAATGCAGAAAGCGAATGGGACACGCCTCGTTTTGGTAAGCATCAGTGTTCGCTCAGGTGTTTCCCCACTGAACTCTACTTCCTCAAAACAGAGCCCTTAATCCAAACCCATTTTTCGACAGTCTTATCCCAACAATGTGCTGTGTTAACAAAACACTACACGCATTGCGGGAGCTCAGTCATAGAGTATGGATACCTTAAATAGCGTTGGGACTGTAGCAAGAACAGAAGGACACAAACTGTAATAGAACAGAAAATTATTCATAACCTTTCCGTTTTATATTCCTCAGGGTATGACTGATAATGTCACACTGTGAGCCAGTCGGGGCGGACATAACTGTAACCTTTACGAGCTTTCACATCCACTTTCAACACGGTCAAGGAACAAGCGTACAGCCCAAATATGTGAAACAAGGTTGGTACAATAACAACATGCTTTCTTACTTTCCCTCTAAAATGGCTTGTTAGACGGTGACAGACGCACATTCTTCAACTGATGTAAATGCCTGACGTAAGACCAGTGAATTTGAGCAGCACACATATGGAAAAGTCACCTGTGAGTCACCTAGTATCCTCTTGAAAAGGGCATGTATAATTCTTGAATTATTGGTAAGAGGGAGATTATTTGGGCTCTATTTTACACTCGGCGCTAAGCAACAGTAACCCAAACGCAAGTGTCTTCGCTAGTTTCAGACGTACACAGTTGTCATTTTATCATGCAGCACCACTCGTGTGGACGAGTACGAGTTGGTGTTAAGATGAGGTGTGGTCAGGCAATTTGTTTGGCGTATTTGGGTTACAACAAACAAAAACCAAATTTTAAGCCATATTTCAGTTGTTTCACTGTTTTTTGGGCAAAATATTAAGATAGTAATCTTTCCGTGACTTTCTAAATGTTTTTGATTGGGTTTACGTTTGCTAACTCAATGTGCTGTATAGCTTGCATTAACTGTAATTACTGTAAAAATGATTACATTTACTAGGCAACACAAGCACACATGGCATTGACACCCTTGTCATTTCACAACAATGTTACACACAGTGATCAAAATGATCGGGCATACATGTTTATGTCTTTCTGCAATATTGATATTAAAATGATATCAGAATATTAAATACATATGTTTAGGAAAAGTTAGGAGGGGGAAGCCACATGGATTTCATGACTGCAGATTTGTTGATTTTCTTAAAGTGACAACAGTCAAATTGAGGCTCTTATTTCTGCAGAGTAATATGAAGTGGTCATTATTCATAAATATTTGACCGTAGAATGCCTCAAGTGGCCAATCAGAATGGGCTTATTTTATACACACAAACTCTTTCATTCCTGTTATCTTTAAATGAACTGCCTGGAAGGCCATTTAAATAGCAAAAGTGGATTTAGACATGCCCTTGCACCATGTGCTTTAGACCATGCCCTGAGATTGTTAACGTGTAGTCCTTTATCTCTCTTGAAAAACAAATGCAGAAGATGCCCTATCTCAGTGGCTGCTCCGAAAATGTAATGTCCTTGTGCTGCTCATTTTCATTTCAGACACAGAGGTTATAAATAATGAGGGTCTGAACTATTTAAAACACACTGCTCTGTTCCTTTATTCCCGTTAACCTTCATTACCTCAGTTCTTTTCAGCCTGCAATCCTGCTTCTCTGTTGAATGAAGGCTGATGCTGCGTCTGTCTCCTGGTTCATAGGTGCAGCCACACGCTCAGTATTTATGCCAAGTTTCAATTTGAAATCCCGAGGAAAACCTCAGATCCACACAGTAAGCCCCTCACCCATGTCTGTGTAACATAAGCATGGCTGGGAGGCTCAGAGGGAGAGTTGCTCTGTTCATACAGGTGGAGCTCTCTCCTCCGCCCTGAGGCAGGCAGTATGAGCGAGCCCCTGGGGGGGGGGGGGGGGGGGGGGGGGAGAGGACGAGGCTGACCTGTCCCCGCGAGCGAGCCTCCGGGTACGCTGCGCAGTCCTCACGTTCGTGGGACCAGGCGTGTCACCTCGTCCCGCTGCGAAACCGACAGATCGCCCTGGGCCGCGCGGTGACATCAGCCCGAGAGAGCCGCTAAGCCAGAGCCTTAGTCAGCGCCTGACACGGACGTCCTGGTTACGGTTGCCGAGGGAGACGCGGGCTGAAAGTTCCTCCTGGATATCGGTGTCACTTCCCGCACCCTCCAACCCCCCCCACCCCCGCTCGACCTGACGCGCCAGGGACAGCTCCCCCATATCAACCGCATAATGGGGCTCGCCGGCTGACCTGCCAACAGGAAGCCGCCGAGGTGCGGGAGAAACGCGCGAACATCTCGCGGACTTCTATCCCAGTCCGGCCGATACGCCACACTGTGACACACAGTACGGAACATCCGACTGAATCTTACAGAGTTGTGAAAAAGCACTCCCTGGTGTGAAGTCAGGCAGGGGTTCATCACAAGCACACACCCTTTGAGCATAATGGCATACACCTAAGGCCCCCCTTCATGAGCCTTTTAAAGAGCTCACAACCTTTTTTGGCATAGATCCACTACTTTGTAAAGCACTCTCATAATTAAAGTTCCTAATCCGATTATAACATCTTAATACATTAGCAACACCATGCTCAGGACTGTTATGCATGTATTATTATTGTTGTTATAATGTGTGTGTGAGGCAATTTTCACCTCTTAATATGGAAGATAAATAAAATGCATTTCATATTTTAAGAAAATAACTTTCACGAGAGAGCCAACGTGTTTGTTTCGCTCTAGCATTTTTGCAGCGTTCATACCGTTTGCACATTAAGGGATGAGAAGTGTTGATTAGTCATTTCAGGCTAATTTTTAATTAAATGAGGCCTTCTAGAGAGCATCTGAAAATGAGCCAAACGGCTGACAGAGGATATGGCCCCCGGGTTGAAAGTTTAATTTAGTCTGTGAAATTCAGTTTTTTATCGCAACCACGGGTCAGCATGTCCCCGGAATATCAAGCTTTTTTTTATGGAGAGAGAGAAAAAAAAAGAAAAAAAAAAGGATTCGGGCAAGGTTCCAACACGCCGTGTGAATAATTTGTTCAGAAGCGTTCAAGCTGGGTTATTGTGAAAATACAGTGCCGTCTATAATTTCTCAATTCTGCTCCACCGATACGACGCGGTCAAACCAATTAGGTAATCTTTCCCCTTCATTACTCCCAGTACTTCCAAATAACCTGAGCTAAAATAGAATCTTTTAACTGTGGGCGGAGGATTTCATTCATTTCTACAGTAGCTGCGAAGATCTAATTCCTCGGCTTTTCCGAATTCTGGGGATAATTACCTGGGCTTTTAACGTGTAGAAATATCATTTACTTTGCCTTGCTTTGGTGTCAAATGACGAGAACATATTTGATCTCAATAATGCACACCATTTCTGAGGGGCATTTATTCAAAGCAGATTTGATTTTGATCAAATCTCAGTAATGTGACAAGACAAGGATATTCATGTCTACAAATTCTATTAGGAATAGTGTGGCATTAAAGGTTTAAAAATTACCGCGTTTCTGCAGAACTGGTGTGAAAATAAATATATAATCTTCTGCTTGCCAGTTTGATTGACACCCTTACAATATCACACTGGATTAAATGAAAGGTTAAACAAATAGTGCCAATAATACATGGTCTTTTCATTTATACTTTTATTTACCAATAAACTTATCATGGTTTAAAAATAAGAATATTAAGAACGCTTATTTTTTACTTATTCACTCCTATTCACGGTGTATAAATAACAGTGATAATAATAAGAATAAAACTTAATGCATTTGTTTTTTAATATATTCAGGCAAACTTACGGTGGATAAGAGTCTCCAGAGCAGACACTGCATGAATCAGAGAACAGAGAGGCGGGACAGACAAAATGGCGGAAAGTCTTACTTCTGGCACTCGTCCAGGGCGAGGACGTGGGGGCGGTCCTCCTCGGACATGGCGACCACGGCCTCCCGGGTGAAGGCTCCGCGCCGGGCCTGGTCGATGGTGTGCCGGGTGATGGTGGAGCCGGTGGAGCTGGTCCAGTACAGAGTGTCCCAGGCCCGGTGGTACGCCAGACCCTCGACCGAACCCACGTCTGTGGAGAAGCCCGACGCTCAGTCAAGAAGACCGTTCAGATGGGAGGAAAATCATCATCGACGCATCATCTGCTGTTTTAGAAATTATGCTAATGAAATATCTGCTGCATTTAATGGTACGGCATCTGCTACAGCAATGTGAAAGGGACGACCGTAAAATATGTATCATTAACAGCGTGGATGTTGACCTGTCAATCCAAATACGCCCAGTCAGCTGTGTAAGCATTCCCTGGGATTCTCCTGAGCCGTACAATCACACATGACCTCCTCTTCACTCAGGACTCCAGGTACAGTAAAGTGTGTGCGGATGAGCCCCATGGTCTGGGATCAAATCCGGACTGTGGCCAATAGCCCCACAGGGTGATGTGCAATTGGCGATTGCATTATCCTGGGTAGGAAAGCCCTTCCTCTGACTCCACTCTACATGTAGGTTGGTTGTGGAAAGGAAAAACAATCAGCTGGCGACACCACATGTTTGAGGGGGTGACCATGGATGTTTACACTCTCATGAATCACCAGTGGGATTCTTACATAAACGTAGCTGTGATTGAATTTGATATTCCAAATCAGGGTGTGAATTGGATATGTACAGCTCCACATTGGGTGCCAAATAAAAAAAGTATGAAAAAACAAAAATCACGCACTACCACATATGTATTATTCATATCTGTGCTTCCTGCATTTCTACTAAGGAAAACACAAGTGCATATACAAAAATTAACGAAACCAACTGAATCACACCTCATGATGAGAATGTGGGAATATTTATGATGGGAATGTGGGAATAATAATCATGATGGGAATGTGGGAATAATAATCATGATGGGAATGTGGGAATAATAATCATGATGGGAATGTGGGAATAATAATCATGATGGGAATGTGGGAATAATCAGGATGGAATTGTGGGAATAATAATCATGATGGGAATGTGGGAATAATATTCATGATGTGAATGTGGGAATAATAATCATATTTGGAATGTGGGATTAATAATCATGATGGTAAATTTATCTCCTGGCCTGGCTGTGATGACAAAAGGACAATGGCATATGCAATACAACCAAAGCTCTCTTAAAAATGGATTACAGTCTGGGACTTGGATAAATAAATATTTTATTTAATATGATATTTTCATATAATCAAATACACTGCATAGATGGAAACACACAAGGAGGTTCAAGGGATATGACGGATGAGATGAATGATTAATTATTTATTGGAGAGTAACATGCCTGCTGGTATGTTACGTGCAAATATATCCTAATAAGATGACTTATTGTTTCCCTTCATATGGTGTCATCCCCAAGCTCTTTCTATTACTCACCTGTCTTTCTATTCAGATATACTGCAACCAGCTCAGCTCAGCTGCAACCAAGCTCAGAACTTATTTTCTGGAGGTGCAGGCAAGCAGGAGACATGGGGGCGTATCTCGTGACAGCAGTAGCACAAATGTGCCAGAATATTCTGAGGTAAACCTGTGCAAGTTTGGTCTTGAAGAACGTGTTTCAGTTTCATCCAAACCCGACCACCTTTAAACGCTAACACTGGGGAATCATGCTATTTTGAGGGTCTTACCAATTTGCATATATACGCTGAACATATGGGATAGACAAATGATCAAACAAGATTTCTTTAAATGGATGTTGAGAGAGAGAATGTCTGTACACTTGTCAAACTTTCAAAGATATTTGTTTGTTAAATATGTTTATATACACCATAAAATGTCCAGTGTTAATTCAACTGTTAAACAATTCCAGAGCGGGACCAAAGTTGTCTGTTAACAGTTGAATTAAATTGGACATTTTAGTCTATGCTATTTATTTATGTATTTATTTATTGATTGGAGCTCTAGTGTTTCTGTTAACTTATGCCGATGGAACCCTTGCAACTGTGACTTGCAATACTTATGTACATGACTTTCATTATGTTTCATTGACTCATTTTTCCATAGAGCTGAGTTTAAATTAACAATCATGCGAGCTACAATCTGGATTGTTTTTTGAACATCATGCTTTCCATACATATTCCTTTTTAGTGATTGGCTCTCTTTGGTTTCCTTTACCAAGTGATTGGTAAATGTACATTTGTCTTTGCAAAGAGGGGTTTATGAACTGCAACCCTACTAAAATATCCCTCTCTATGTGGTTATTGTCGGACTGTTCTTGTTGTCACATCCCGCATTGACATTCAGTCACCTGAAAAACAGTTGCTCTTCTGTTTTTCCTTACATATCGCACTAATGCATCACGGTCATCAAATGTACATGTTCCGACCGTATTTACCAATGTCTTTCCCATAGGTCTACATGCAGAAGTCACTTTAGTCATTGTTCCTTTTGAAACATTAGCCAGGTGAGCAGTCTTTGTGACTCAAGATCCTACCATCCTAATTTATTCAGGGTTTACATTTAATTTGCCACCTGTCTATATATTCCTTTGCCTAATTTAACAGTAGTATGAATTGAAATTGTTTATATATCGGTTTAATGCCTCCATTTCTGCATGATCTTTATATTTATAAGGCATAGTTGTGTATACTATTTCATATTTATAAGGATTTTGGTTCAAATTGCGATTAGATTAGATAGCTGTGGTGCATTACAAGCCCATCAATGAAACGTGACTGAGATGAAGAATATGTATTGTGTCTCTAAAATAGTGTAGTAAACTCAAAAATAGTACAGCCTAAAAAACAGGTTTTACTGCAACTACAAATTATAACAATAAAAGACAAGGAGAAAAATAATAAAACGACACATTAGGTTCGTATCCAGCCGAGATGAGAAAAGCCTTCCCGTTTGCAGCCTATCTTGACAACATCGTTTACCCTAGGAGGCTTTTCTGAAGTGCCATAAACGCACGTGAGGACTCTGCGTCTTTCCAGGCCAGTATACGAGACGCGATAAAACCCGCCGCCCGGCCCGCGGCCTCGAGGCGACGGCACTGACGGGAAGGAAAGCGGACCATCTGATAGGCCGCGATGACACTAAACCTCCACCGCATCCGCGGGTAATTTATTTCTCTTAAACTGGCCCTTTTTTTTTTTTTTTTACCGCTGCAGTGCAGGTGCGGCGACGCCTGAAGTCACGGAATTACTGAAATTGAATTGGACGCGTCCTCCTCGGCCAGCGCCTCGCGTTACTGGCAGAGCTTCACAGCTGTTCCTTCAGTGTGAAAATAGGGACCGTAATGTCACTCGGGGCCACCGAAGAGCTCTGCGAACCCGTTATATTACAGATGATTATTTATTATATAACTTTTTCGATGTGCTTCGCTGTACGCAGAACACATTGCATTCAGTCTTCATGGCTTGGCAAACCAACAAAAGGAGTTTCGATGAAAATGAACGAAGGGAAATATTTCAGTTGATTGTTTACATTGTTCAAGTTAAACACACACACACATACACAGAAACACCTTAGAGACACTTTAGAAGAAAAAACTGACTGTGAGTGTGGAAATATATTCCATTCGTCAGATCCCAGCACTGCTTCATAACATAAAATTTGATGGGGAACATCTTTATACTTAAATTTGTCAGCACACTTCTTCTGCACAACGATGTTCCACAGAAACACTTTATTCACTATTATAATTTTATTTTTTTTTCTCCTGACTGATTTCACCTTCCGTTCAATTCCAGCACTTACCCTGATGTGAGAGACAGGTCTAGCACAAAGAAGATGAATGTCCTCACCCTATCCCCACTTGTCTAAATTAAACCACATCTGCTTAACTTTTACAATGTCACACAGAATAAACCTCAAGAGATTTACAGGGAAACACATGCATAGTCAAATGCTTTTACCAAATTACCAGGGGACATCACTACCCTCTACTCAACACCAATTACCAAATCGCCAGGGGACATCACTACCCTCTACTCAACACCATTTACCAAATCACTATGGGACATCTCTACCCTCTACTCAACACCATTTACCAAATCACTATGGGACATCACTACCATCTACTCAACACCCTTTACAAAATCACTATGGGACATCACTACCCTCTACTCAACACCCTTTACCAAATCACTATGGGACATCACTACTCTCTACTCAACACTCTTTACCAAATCACTATGGGACATCACTACCATTAACTCAACACCCTTTACCAAATCACTATGGGGCATCACTACACTTTACTCAACACCCTTTACTCAGCCAAATCACCCATGGGACATCACTACCCTCCACTCAACACACTTTACCAAATCACTATGGGACAACAGTTCAGATTTAGCTTCTGCCACAACCTCACCCTAGGATTTTATCAGAATTCCACTAGCTTGCCCATTGACCACAATACTTTTTAGCCTTTCCAAGTTAAACAGGAAGACATCATGCTATGAAAGATTAATTGCCAGATCATGGCTCTATGTTTGCTTAAAATAATTTAATTTGATATAATTTTAACACTTCAATATTTCATTTAATTGCATTTCATTTATTTGATGCAACATTTAATTTGATTGCATTTAATTTGACTCAACATTTAATTTGATTGCAATTTAATCAAGTCAGCATTTATTTTTTAATTTTTGTTACTTCCACCACTCATATTTTTCAGCTACATTTATTTTAATGATTCAAACAATCATTAAAAATTAAAATTCGCCATGGAAAACATTCATCAGTGAATACCTGCAGTTATTAAAAGTATGGCAATGCAATTAATTCTTTATTGTTCACTGTGTTTAAAAAAGTACAAACTGTACAGGACAGCATAAGTTTCAAAGATCTGCTCTTGGTCTGCTGGGTGCTCCATTCGATTAACATAACATAACATAACGTAAAATAACATAACGTAACGTAACGTAAAATAACATAACATAACATAACGTAATGTAACACAACATAACATATAACATAATGATGAGAACAGGCCATTCAGCCCAACAATGCTCACCATTCACTAAACTGTGCCTAATACTGTGATTACCGTCCGACTAAACAGTATCTAACCTCGTATCAAGCCTTATCTTGAAAATCCCCAGGGTTTCTACCCTGGCAGGCTAATCCACACATTGACTACTCTCTGCATGGCAAAATTCTTTCTAATGTCTGTACGGAATTAACCATGTGCTAACTTCCATTTATGTCCCCTTGTTCTACTAACAGAACTCAGTCTGAAGAATCTCTTGTAGTTCACTTTGTTGATCCCCTTTATGAATTTAAAAGCCTCAATCAAATTACCCCTAAGTCTCCTTTTACGGAGCTTGAAGGGATTAAGCATCTTAAGTATTTTCTCATAGCTTTTACCTTTCATACCAAGAATCAATTTGGTTGCTCTTCTTTGAACCTTTTCCAGAACCTCTATATCTTTCTTGTAGTACGGTCACCAGAACTGCACACACTACTCTAAGTGTAGCCTGACAAATGTATTGTACAAGACACCTTCCTTGGATTTATACTCAATACCTTTGGCTGTATATCCCAACATCCTGTTGGCCTTTTTTTACTGCAGCAGCACAGAGCCTAGAACCTGAAAGGCTTTCATCAACTATTACTCCCAAGTCTTTTTCAAATCTTTTTTATTTCCCACAATCCAATATGCAGGAAACCAATCAAGAGAATCCAGCAAGAATATAAAACATCCAGCTTAATAAGGGCAATACTGCTGATTAACATTTACTTTGGCTTTTCAGTGATTTGTGCCTAAAAGAGAAAGTGTATCTATCTCACGTTTTCATTTTCAGAAGGACATGGCTCACATGCATATGAGAGTATGTCTGCATATGGTCAGCTGATTTAATCACAACAATAAACAAACAAATAAATGAATTTATACCCTGGGTCAACAGCAGGGTGCTTAGCTGGGGTTTAAACCTCTAGACAAGAACTGAATTTCGAATGCAATAGCTAATCCTCATTCCACAAATTTGGATAGCTGCTCCAATCATTATGCCGTTCTGTGGTCTAGAGGTTTAAACCAGAGGTTTAAACTCCAGCTAAGTACACGGCAATTGGCCCTTTGTGTTTCTATTCTAGCCAGAAGACCGCACATTCGCTTCCTATTTAGTGCCATTTCCACATACTATTACAGATTATAGTTATTACAGCTTGTTTCAGTCCAAGAAGCATATGTATACTCAGAGAAAACACAAATTGCAGTATACTTAGCTGGAGTTCATCCATGTGCCACATATCTACTGAAAGAAATATCAAAATACAAATGAATGTAAAGAAAAGTATTTATAAAATAAATAAAAAATAGGCAACGGATATAAAAGACATTACTGCTGCTGCACTGTTTCTCACATTTTCTGGATTCTCATAGCAAAATTTATTTACAAAATCAAAAGCAATACATTTCACAATAGACCTGGTAGCTTTGATAGCAAATTAGATGTTTTTTTTTTTTTTTTGGAAATATGTCCAGCTGTACTGGCGAGAAACGGCAGGTAACCCACGGCAACCCGCCAGTCTGACACCAGGGCCACATTATTTATTTATTTATTTATTTATTTCCATCCATTCATCCATTATCTATACCCGTTTATCCTGGTCAGGGTCGTGGGGAGTGCTGGAGCCTATCCCTTTGGGCGAGAGGCAGGGATACACCTTGGACAGGTCACCAATCTACTGCAGGACATACACACCATTTACTCACACACTCATACCTAGGGGCAATTTAGATTAGCTTATCCTGCATGTCTTTGGACTGTGGAACCCAAAGTACCCGGAGGAAACCCACGCGGACACGGGGAGAACATGCAAACTCCACGCAGAAAGGCCCAGGCCGTGTTTTGAACCCAGGACCTTCTTGCTGAGAGGCGACAGTTAGGGTCAGGGTTAGGAGTTAGAGTTCTGGTTCTGCTCATGCACACAGGCCTGGACACTTCTCCACTGCTCATTGACGTCCCCTAGGTGGACTTAATCTCCACATAAATGAATGAAATCCAGCTGTCACACTGAGAACAGGTTGCAGAAAATGTACCTTTGGATGAATCATTGTTAAAAGCCTACTTATTTTTCCACATGAACATTCAAGCAATTACTTCGCTGGATAACCAACACCATTGACTACATCGCATTAGTGCAAATTTTGTGATAACTGTTTTTCTTGACATTATATTTATTCATGCAGCTTTGTCTTATATTCAAAGATGGATATTAGATGAAAGCTGGTGTGATATACTCTCAACAGAGGGGAAAACCTCTTTTAAATCATTACATTTATTTTAATAAATGTAACTTAGTCTTATCCTTGATATTCTGTAATGAGAAGGAAGAGACCTCCGCAATGTAAAGTGCAGTTAAAATAACAGTTTGCGATTGCTCGGCAATTCATTATTCAGATAATTGACGTGCTTTGTTAATCAAGTATGATACATGAAACCTGGTTAAGACCAATTACCTGTTTAGAGATATGATTTCTGCTGCCTATGTTTCAAGCTCACGGGCTGCTTCCGTTACGAATGTACAGTCAACAACATGTTCAGATTAACTTCACATAAAGCTGTTCCGCATTTCCCAACATAAACGAACTGATTGTAGACAGCTGCAGGGATTTGTATGACACACTCCCATGAATACGGACACTGTTATTGTTGAAACTCTACATAATTAACACGTCACATTAAATCAAAACCGCTGCTGACAAACCCCCCCGTGGTTTACAGCCGATTGCCACCAGAAAGTGTTTAACCGGAGCTCTATCGTAGGGCAAGCGCACATATGCTAATGCGGCCTACACGATCACCCACGTATTCAAATTCACAGTCACTCTGTTTACTGAAAACTCTCAGCTCAAGCAGAGACAAAAGTTCTTCTCTGGAAGGCGCATTTCCTCTCAGTTCTATCTGTTTATACTTTTATTTACTGGCATATTTACTGGAGCACAAAACTACAGAACAGAAAACAGGTGCGGCATAAGTCCTTAACCATCCATAAATAAGCAATACCTGACGCAGACTCTTTCTCAGCCAATGAACACCCCCAGTAAATAATGACATAAATTATTTCCTTTGGCATTGCACGTATTTCATGCATGTGTTCCTGCCTAAAATTCCAGGAATACATACTCTGTAAGATTGAATTCAGAAACAACACGATGACTGTGTTAAATATCATTGGAATAATGCTTGTTCTATTTGTGAAGCCATGTAGTCTAATCATTTGCTGTTGAAACCAGACTTAATTTCGACATCGGTTGTTCATGGGGAGACAATAGAAGAGTGGATTTACATATTTATATTACATAAATACATGACTATTGTTTGCATGTAAAAGGACTCCCTTAAGTACAGATTCTGCTCCACTGGCATACGCACTGTCCTTAACTTCGACTGCCAAATGTTAAAATGTTTTATTTTATATTGTCAGTATTCACTGCAATATGCACCCCACCTCTCTCTGCCCCCCTTCAAGCAGTGCAGTCAACCCCCCACTCCCCCCCCCAACCACAAGTGTAATTAATGCTGACCATGTATGCTTAATTAAACTCAATTCATTCAATTCCCAAGACTGCAGACACACACCAATGATGAATGACCAATTACAGTGCACTCATTACAATATATTTTTGAATAATCATTGCGCATTGTCACACAATGCCTTCAACAGTAAAATAATACAAGCGCGGAAAACCTAAGAGGGATCAAGCTGATTGCCTTTCTTCTCCTGTCTCCGTACCTCGGTTAAGAATAGCGGTTTTAAAAATCCTGAAGAGGGGTAATTTAATGTCAAGTCTCAGGCACATTAAAACGGCGTTTTTGACAGTCAATTTGGTCTCATTAAGTGTTGAAGAATAGTGGGCACCATTACGAGCCCTTACTGCGTGTGGCGCGTGTGGCGCGTGTGGCGCGCGCGACGTCTCCAAATACATCAAGGGCCCCGCCACTTCAAACGGCTCCGGCAAACCGCCGCTAACGTCGGCCATTTTAAATGCCATGGCACACAAATCTGACCTTTTATATCACACGAATAAACAGCGAAGGCAGGGTGTAGCGCGCGGTGCCAGATAGGGAGCCTGGTGTTCCTACATTTTAATCAGTCTCGTCGAAATGAGTTTATTTAGCTATGCACACGTTGTCTCTCTCTGCGAATGGAACACGTTTAACAGGACTGCTGGGCCCGACTTAAAAACCTTGGAATGATCCAGAATCTTTACAGCTGAATCTTTGCTCGCAAGCCAGCTCTCCTCAATAGGAGACTTATTAGATCAAGACCTCAGCCTTGTGCTCATGCAGCTGAAGAAACACTTTTTTATTGTTATATAAGCATTCCACAGAAAGTAATTTCCACATAATTTTGACACAGTCCACAGTGAATTTCCACACCAATTTCTATATTTCACGCTATGTTTCCACAGGAATGTGTTATTTCAGACTGCTTTTGAAAGCATTTCAAAATGTTTGGCTATCGTTTTTATTCATACCCCTACCACGACTGGCCATGACACGTCAAGCATCTTCACAGCTGCAGGAGCACAATGCACATTATCTTTAACACTGCAAACATTTAACCACTCTATGGTGGCATACAATGTAAGCGAACGTGAGTGCATTCACCTCAGTTATAATAAGAATAAGAATAACAGTGCTAGATCTGGCTGACCACGTCCTCAGACTAGCAAGTTCATGTGCAACAACACCGCTCATAAGTCTCTGCTATAATGGGCTAACCTGTCAATGCAGGAAGTTTGATTCTCTACAGCCAATCACAGCCTTGCTTATTCTAAGAGCCTGTTTGGATTATGTTTCTGTGCTGTGTATGAACGTCTCGGACGAGTGATGACTGACTGGGAAAAAGAAAAAGATTGCATAAAAAATGCAATAATCTTTGTCTAAATACGATATAATAAAAATATTGCTTTATTATGTGTAAAGATCCAGTCCAGTAATTTATTTTAAAATGTTAAAATAGCAAAGTTCCCCATAAAATAACAAAAGAAAGTAAAGTCCCACATATTTGTTCAAATGGAAAACTAGTCAAGATACAAGTAAATTGTTGTCTTTTCATGTTCCCTGGAGCAGAAAACCTAATCCCTGTGTTCTCAAAGCGTGACTCTGCTAATTTACTGGCTTGGGCCGGTTGTGTTTCTACTGAGCTGCAATCTAAGCACCAGCCATACACAATAATTCACATACTTATTATTTCTCTTCAATTATCTTGCAAGTAAAGGTTATCATCTTAAAGCTCCATGTGATAATGCAAAAGTAGTTTTGTTCTCCATAACACAGTCTTCTTTTAAACATTTTAACGTGGTCTTTTCATTACCTCGTATTAACACAATGATGTTTTATACAATGGCCCGGCTGAGAACTCAACTCTGTTTAGCTGGGAGGTGTGCATTATTTTTTACCTAAGCAACCAGCTATGAAGCAGAGCAGGCAAAAGCTTAGCCACAGTACTAAATGAAAGTGCACCAACTGACTGAATGAACATGGACAATGATGATTTGTTTTGTTGTAAATTGCTAACAAGCCTACTGTTACAATATCATACTAGCAACAGTGTTAAGGATCTCCAAATCACATCTCACATAAGAGATGCACGATGCATCCAGCCACTGCCAACTCAAGAATAGTCAGCTAGATATCCATGGATGACTGCAGAGAGTAACAGGTCTAGTTATAGCTTGACTTATAGTTGCCAAATACCCAGTAAAATATAGAATCTTCCTTTATTTGGAATGACAAGTGTTCTCCATATTTTAGTGGAAAATGGCAACCCGAGTTTGGTAGTGTAGCCTCTGTTTTTCAACATAATATCATTTAATAGTTGACTAGTCATCTTTCTGTGATAAGAAACATGCTGTGATGCTATTTTGACCTGAAACCAAACAGAATTTTAAGATTAGATAACCTAGCATGAATCTAACTTGGAGTGGCATGGTGGTGCAGTGGGTAGCACTGTCGCAGCAAGAACGTGCTGGTTTTGAATTTGGCCTGGGCCTTTCTGTGTGGAGTTCCATGTACCTGCATGTAATGCTCTCTCTCTCCCCCCTCACTGAGTCCTGACGTGTGCTCTCCTGTATCCAGTGTAGCTCAGTAATCCTCTCACTCTCTGACTCCAGGCCCACTCTGACTCTACAGTTACCTGAGACTTCTTCAGAATCCTTCCTCCCTGCCCCACCTCTCTCTCCCTCTTTCTCTCTCACTCTCACCCCCTCTCTTTCTTTATTTCTTACTCCCCCCTCACCTCTGTCTCTCTCTCTCTCTCTCTCTCTCTCTTTTTCTCTCCCCCTCCCTCTGTGCCACTCTCTCGCTCCCCCATCTATCTGGCTCTCTCTCATGCTCCTGCCGCCCTCCTCTCTCTCTCTCCCTCACTCTTCTTACACCCACCCTCACTCTCTTGCTCCCCTCCCCTCTCTCTTCCTCTCTCCCTCTTTCTCTCTCGCCCCCCCTCACTCTCTCCCTCTGTGACAGGCACACAATCTCCCCCAGGCCATTTCGGGCCGTGCCTGTATCTCCTGCCCTTCATTACAGCAGATGCCAGCCAGTAACAGCTCGGCTGGCCCTGGTGCTCCGGGTGCTCAGCCAGCTGACAGAGGTGGCGAATGAAGACACCCAGGATGTCCCCGTCCCCAAACGCAATCATTCTGCAATTCATTTACCGCGCCGGCCACTTCATTACGCTCCCCCGAAGCGCGCCGCGGCACTGCGGAGGCTTTTTACAGCTCTGCGGAGACGGGCCCGCAGAGCACAATGAGCCGAGGAGCCCCAAAACACCTGCAGGCGGGACTGAGGAAGGAACGAGCGAAGACCCGCCGCTGATACGGCTAGCGAGCCGGTTAGCCGCCGGAATACCGACCGCTTCTTACAATCAGAAGAATGGAAAACGGATCTAAAATGAAACGATAAGCAAAACTAGTACGGTTTATTTTAATAGGCATGCAAGGATTGCTCTGGAGAGGGTGAACAGACCGCCTATTTATGCATGAGAATTTTTAACAACAGGGAAAAAAAAAAAAAGATTCTCTCAAAACACTCTGTAAAAAGTTTTGTAAAAAAACCTGTAGCCTGGAGGCTAAAACTGAAACAAACAAATAGTAATGACAGAGAGAGAAAGGGCACAAACGGCAGCTTTCTAAAACTGTTTTTTTTTAAAGGTTGTTGCTAGTTGTGAAAAAGTTGCATTCTCATTATTGGTTGAGACATATTTTAAAAACATTTGGCTGAAAAGGGGGGGGGGGGGGTGAGGGTTTATAAAATTGTCATTTACCGCAACTTTACAACATTGTAGAAAGACAAAATAATGCTTTTTGCTGCACCAGCAAAACCAGTAAACCAGTAAACAGGTAGACATTAAAAAATGGGAAAAAGGCTAATTTGCTATGTGCTGTCAAGGTCATTTCACCACTGCAGTGGAGCATGAAATGTGCACACCTGCTCCTTCAGACGGCGCTGTGCATTATCTGTGGTGGTATTACATCATTTACACAGTTACGTGCATCCCCACTCCCTTTAGTAATTATAATAAAAGAACAATAATAATACTAATATAAAAAATTAAATGACCCCCCCACACGCACACACACACTAGTCTCCTTTTGCTGAAAATGGAGATATTAAATATTTTAAGTGTGTCTTCATACCTTTTACAGGCCAACCACCGTCGTTATCCTTCTTTGTACTTTTTGCTACAGCTTCTATATCATGTTTGTTTTTTTGTTGTGCGAAGCCCAGAACTGCAGACAGCAGCCTACTGTAGGCTAAGCGTGGTCTGACAAAGACATCAGTTTATCCGTCTTTGCTTTATAATGAGTACTTTTGCTATTTATCCCAGCATTCTGCTGGCTTTTTTAGTACTTCTACAGCATAATGCCTAGAGGCTTTTCAGCTACTGCTTTCTAAGCCAGGGGAACGCACTCTAATTTAGTTCCTCCCAAAAGAGATCAGCTCATGTTAAATATAGCTTACATCAGCAGTTAAATAGGGTATGTTTTCATTGGTTGCACTGGTTAAAAAACCAAAAACTTTGGAACCTCAATATCTCCACCATTTCAAAACCAATCTCAATGCCATTTCACAGGTGGACTACAACTGCCAGGGGCTCGCCAAACACTGCTGCTGATATAGCTACCATATACCATTACTATGTGGTCCACACCCCTTCATAATTAGCATAAAAATGAAGACTTTTTTTTGCAAACAAATCTCTATTTTAAACCAATGAATCTCGACACAAGACAACTCATTCTGTTGGTCACTTTGAGACGTGTGCTTTTTATATACTCACATGGCTGTAAACTTCATTGAATGTAAATGAGACCTCAAAATTCTGAAATTCACAATGAATTGTCCATATACTTATCATGGGAAGACACAATGCTAACTTATAAATGTGGCTAGCTTCTCAAAATTTGCGAAAGTGGGCGAAACCACATAGCTAGTAATTTCTGTTAACGTTAGCTACCATGTTGTGTTTGCTAGCTGTTCGCTAAATAAGTAAAGATAAATGTTATCTTTTTAATAAGATCTTCGTGGATAACGTGTTAAGATATCTATAATGACGTCACAGACATCGTCATTCGACCCGTCACACAAACCGAACGATGATTAGAGATATCTGTAATTCCGTTTTAACTAGCTATGTTCATGGCTTCGGATAACTGATGCTGCATGAGCATTGTACCTTATCTGACCTATGTTGTGTAGTTGTTCCAACGACCTTCGGTATACACTTATTGCACATCGCTTTAGATAAATGCATTTACCAAATAAAATATAATGTAAATGTAATGTTTTGCAAACCTAGTGTGATCAATTTTGATGGAAGAAATGCCAGTGGCTGTTCTCGCAAAATAAAGTAATAAAATGCCATGAAGTGGACAGTTGTTTTGTAGTACACAGTAAATTGTCAGTATTTATAGTTAGTTAGCAGCATGCAATGAGAAGTTTGAGAACCAACCACCGACAGTGTTTGTGAAAACTGTCTTTTCGTCCGCAACAACGGGCCAACTCCGGCAGGAATCATACATAGTCCTCCGGTCCTCCCATGCCCTGGGTGATGAGACCGCCAGCTGCTCACTGCCACAATGGAGTTAAGGCCCACAGCTGGCACTGGTGCAGTCCAGATTCAACCCGGAGACTGCAAGGCTCATCCGTGTACCAAGGCACGGTGCCTTAACCGAACACCGAGCACAAACGGCCATTTTGAACGGGAGGTAGACTTACTACAAGAACTGCAGATTGACTGATTATTTTTCTTTCTGATGGTAATATGCTCATGCCATATCAAATCACTGACGATCGTATCACATGACATTGTTACTTTAAGAAAAGAACATATCGCAGCAGCTTGAACATTAGCAGCTCCACAGAGTTAAGATTAGACCTGCTTCACTTGCTTCATTTGCTGTTAGCAGTTGTTTTAGTCCATTACATTTTAGTGCCCTTCACTTCTGTCTCTGTAACTTATCTTTCTCCTACGCTCTGGATTTCATTTAATTGCTTAAAGCATGTGTCTGCAAAGAGAGGGTGGGTGTTTTTAAGTTGTGCCAAAACTTTACAAGATTTGGCATATTATTTTGCAAGGACTTAGTTTTAATGTGAAATGAATAGATTACTTTTTATATCTGCACACCAGATAAGTCATAAAACATGCATTCCTGTATTATTATAATTATTATAACAATAATAATTACAACTGTACTCTGAGCTATATTATTATTATTATTGCACATTTCAGTATTTATTTTCATTCCACTAGTATTAAAAGGCATCCTGAAGGTTTTGCTCAAATTAAAGTAAAACATGACAGCCAAGGAAATACCTCCTCTATCTCTTTCAGACACATACACATACATAGACACACAAACACATGCACACACATACAAACACACACACACACACACATACACACAAACACACGCACAGGCCAACACACACCACAATGGTCTTTTTCCTGCTAAGCACAGAAGACTCAATATAGGCAACTACAGTGTTGTTTGGGGAAAACAAGTCTATGAAAAATACTGGACAGATATTCGAGAGCTTTCAAACACACCTGTATCTACTCCAAACAAAAACAAAAGGCTGAATTAAGTCAAGCGTTCTTCACAGCCTGGCTAGCAGTGAGCAGACGAGTTGAACTTCTGAGCGTCTACTCAAACCCAAACATAAGAACCCAACCCAAACATGAGAGAAAAGCAATGCTGCTTCAGATACATAAATGAACTGGAGTTCTGTGCACTATTTATTTTAAAATGAATAAATTAAGATTTAAAATCTCAGTAAACAACTCGCAAACCCGTTTTCAGGTTTGCAACTGCATGCCCTCGATTCATGTAAATGTACAATTAATACACAAACGCACGGCAAGAGTTGAACGTTAGAAAGTCTGTCACGTGCACTTACGTTCAGCGATGACCCGGTGGCCCGTCCAGTCATCGTTAATCATCTGGATGTTGCCGAAGTGGACGTCGCTGAAGAAGATGCGGTTGGTTCCCGCGGAGCCCTGCCGGTGGTGGAAGGCCAGGGCGATGACGTTCTTGAACTGGGCGGGGTTCTCGTAGGGCCTGACGGGCGAGTTGAGGTCGGCCTCGTCGGAGAGGTGCACTGTCTTCAGGATGGTCCTCTCGGAGTAGAGCAGGTAGCCCTCGTGCCTCAGGCAGCGGAGCCCGTCCTGGGACAGGAAGCCGTGGGCGCACCCGCAGGCCCTCCGCCCCCGGCCCTGGTAGAAGCACAGCTGCTCGCAGCCGCCGTTGCTCCGGGCGCACGGGTTCGAGCCTGCAGGGGGGAGGGAGAGAGGGATGGAGGGAGAGAGGGAGGGAGGCAGGGAGAGGTAGAGGGTGGAGGGAGGTGGGAGGGGGGGAATGGAGGCAGGGAGGGGTGGAGGGAGGGGGGGTAGAGTGAGGGAGGAAGGGGGATTTGATGGAGGGAGGGGGGGTGGAGTGAGGGAGGGGGGCGGGGTGGAGTGAGGGAGGGAGGGAGGGAGGCGTAGGGAGCGTCACATCCTCACTGCGCTCTCGCACACGCTCACAACCCTCGACAGCGTCTCCTTTCGATTTATTCATGTGAAAGTTTACGTGCACTCGACAGCGGGGGCGGGAAAACCTGAGGAAAGCTCTCCTGTTGTGAAGCAGCGTGTGCGAAAACCAGGTACACGTGCCGTAGACTTCACAGAGAGACTAACTGCCGTTTGGGTTTAGTTTTTTCCGGCCCGTTTTCTCTGGAATTTGGAATGAGCTGTTTGAGTGTCTTTGTGCTCAACCTTGCAGCTCCACTCAATGGCCTTCTGGCCTGAAAGGCGATTACAGGCCTCTGATCCTGCTCGCTTCACGGTCTGCGGTTAAGCTGGCAGAGGAGAGGGCCTGTGTGGCTCATACGGGCAGGTTGTGGGAACTCAGTTTGATTGACAGGGCGGGTGCTGCAGCACAGAGACATGGACGTCCCGCCGGCTTAGTTCCCGCCCCCCCCGGCAAAGCGACGGCCAATTATGTCCCTCTCTGCCGGGCTACTGGTCATTACTGGCCCTGCCAGGGACCAGGCTCAACACCAGCAAATGGGCCCATCCACACCTTGGAACAGGACCTCAGGACACCAGCACCTAAACAGACTGCTTTAATGTTTTTCCCAAAATGAGAGCTACAGCACAGTACTAACTGGGGCAGGTTAGCTCAGCGATATTTGATTTAAGCAAATATTTGGCTTCAGAAGCTAGAGGGCTAAAATCATTTCAGGAGTTGATTATGAGGAAGGACTACAGCAGAATGACATCACTCATGACATAATGACTTTGTGTTTTGCTCCGAACCATTTCCCTGCGTTTGGGAAGAGGGCAGTAGTGCTTCCCTGCATCACGCAAAGAAACCCAAAATACACATTATAAAGCGTTATTTGGATCCTGAATGCTGATTGGCTGAGACCGTGGTCTACAGTGATTTTAAATCAGACAGTTAATAAAACAGCCTGTTTGTAAAGGGTATCGCCCCATGCACAAACCATTGCTTACAAATAATATTACAAAATAAATAATACTGTGTCATCAGTGAATTGTTTCTATATGTTGTAACCGCTTTGTAAAAGCAATAGTGTGCCTAACCACACCCCCATAGTCGTGATTGTATTCCCGATACAGCACGGCTTCTCGCTCCGTATCGCCTAATTAAAATGCGTTAAGCGACAGCGGGATCGGGAGGTCATGGCAAGGTCACTCACCTTTCTCCCGCCCCCTGTTGAAGATCTTCACGTCTTTCAGGTTGACCCCCAGGCCGCTCCGCAGGGTCACGGCCTCTGTGGCGTTGCTCTTCACCCCCCTCCTGATTGAGCCGTTAGCGTGAGCCCTGTCCCGCGGCAGGAACAAGGGTGGGGGTGGGGGGGGGGGGAGGGCAGGGGGGAGGGGAGGGTAAGGTTAACAAGAGGAAGTCAGTGATCCTGGACTAATTAAAATCAAAGATCTGATTAAAACACAGAAGACAGACAGCCCAGTGGGAGGCACCCTTCAGGTGACATTGAATCACGCGAGGCGCCGCTAAGCGGAGGAGTCCTTTTCTCCCGATTTTTTCCCCCCTCCCCCCGGATTCTAATGGTGACCTTGCCAGGAAGTGGCTAATCCTAGAAGGGTAGAGCCGCGGGTTTTCGAGGGAACGTTTTGCGACCGCAACATTTATGGAAAAATAAATTACCTGTCAGACCAGTAGATGTAAGCCCCGAAGACGGCCACGGAGAACAGGTCCACGCTGCTCGCCGACAGCACAATCTCGCGGCTCTCCCCGCTCTCCAGGTTGATCCTCTCGATCTTGTCTGTTCGCGCGTCGCACCAGTATAATTTATTTTCCTGGAATGCAATTTGAAAATAAGCCGGGGCCGCCCCGCTCCTATCGGGGGGGGGGGGGGACTTTTATTAAGTAAAATAATGGAGGGGCAGGAGTGGCGTAATGAGGCCAGGGGGTGGGGGTGGGGGTGGGGGTGGGGGGGCGGATCAACACGGATCAGAAACAGCTGTGTCAGCAATCCCCGGACCTAAGCTCACCTCGTAGTCCACGGATATCCCGTTCGGCCAAACGATTCCGGAGTTAACGAGCAGGACTTGATCCGAGCCGTCCAAGAGAGCCCTGCCGATGCACGGGCTCATGCCCCACTCTGTCCAGAACATGTACCTGCGGAGAAAACACACAGGAAGGGATTCACTTCATACACTGAGCCATGAAGGGATTCATACCGTATCCACACTGAGCCATGAAGGGATTCATACTGTACTCACTCTGAGCCATGAAGGGATTCATACTGTACTCACTCTTAGCCATGAAGGGATTCATACTGTACTCACTCTGAGCTATGAAGGGATTCAGACCATACTCACACTGAGCCATGAAGGGATTCATACTGTACTCACTCTGAGCTATGAAGGGATTCAGACCATACTCACACTGAGCCATGAAGGGATTCATACCATACTCACTCTTAGCCATGAAGGGATTCATACCATACTCACACTGAGCCATGAAGGGATTCATACCATACTCACTCTGAGCCATGAAGGGATTCATACCATACTAACACTGAGCCATGAAGGGATTCATACCATACTCACTCTTAGCCATGAAGGGATTCATACCATACTCACACTGAGCCATGGAGGGATTCATACTGTACTCACTCTGAGCCATGAAGGGATTCATACCGTACTCACACTGAGCCATGAAGGGATTCATACCATACTCACTCTTAGCCATGAAGGGATTCATACCATACTCACACTGAGCCATGAAGGGATTCATACCATACTCACTCTGAGCCATGAAGGGATTCATACCATACTCACACTGAGCCATGAAGGGATTCATACCATACTCACTCTTAGCCATGAAGGGATTCATACCATACTCACACTGAGCCATGAAGGGATTCATACCATACTCACTCTGAGCCATGAAGGGATTCATACCATACTCACTCTTAGCCATGAAGGGATTCATACCATACTCACACTGAGCCATGAAGGGATTCATACTGTACCCACACTGAGCCATGAAGGGATTCATACCGTACTCACACTGAGCCACGAAGGGATTCATACTGAGCCACTAATGCACTCACACCCATTATTCTACATTTAAATCAAAGACACTCTCAACCGTTCACATTTCCTGAAAATGACTCCATGACATTTCAGAAAAGTGCCTCCACTACTGTCAAGAAATTGCATGCACTTACTTCTCTTGTGAATAGCTGAAGGTGCACTCACCTAATGTAGTTCCACTACATATTTATGCACACAAAAAAACTCTGGTTTATTGAATAATAACCCATTATTTACATAAAACCACAAAAAAGTCATCAATTGCCCATTTTCGAACTGTGTAAACAATTTATTTTATGACGGCAGACAGCTATAGATGGCTCTCGTGAGTTTAAGATCCTTTTCAACATCTCAAAGAGCAAAAATAGAAACAATAATAAAAACTGAAGCAAAGAAGCAATACATCAAAATGGCTTCACTCTGATAAAATGAGAAAACGGCGTTCAAAACAGTCAGACTTCTCCGTTCAGTATTGACTGAGATTATACCTCTCCTGAGAACTTCCTGGGTTTGAATGGAATGAGGAAATAAGAGCTGAGGCTTGCTAGACATGACCAGATGCCACAGAAAATGACTGCATTAATATATGAATGAGCACTATTCGTTCAATAACAGTTTTTTTTCTGTGAAATCGTATTTAGATTTTGACACTGAAATTCTCTTAATTCTCAAAATTGTTGCTGGCTGGAGTGACGCAGGCTTCTGTTTTCCAAAGGGACAGTGTGTTGAGAGTGGCAGCGAATTGGGTGTTCGCCTCAAGCAGTTCACTGGTTCAAAATGACGTCACGACTGTGATTAAAAATAATTTTTTCAACGCTGGTCATCACCGGGAAACAAGAACAAATGAATACAGTGACTGGATTTAATCTGTAATATTCATAAGCACATGAGTATTTAAGAATAAAAGTGCTAATGAAAGCTAAATGCGATGATATCCTGTCCCTGTCCTGTCGATTAATGGTGAACAGTAACCTTCAGCAGATGTGCGACTCCCTAATTACCGGACACAGCTCAACGCACTGTATTTACCCTGCGACTCTCCACCGATTCTCCGGGCCTGCTGGGAAACGATGAGGACGCTGGACACGGAGAGAGAGAGGAGGCCAAACGACGAGCTCTCCGGACGAGACGGGAGCCCTCCCTGACATTTCTGCGTTCCGGGCTTCGCTCGCGCCGAGAAAACGAACGTCTGATTTGTACACCCCTTCCCTAAAAAAAGAGGACGTTCGCTCGCCCGTTCGCTGCTAGCGAAGCGTGACCACTCAGAGCGCAGAGCCGCTCGCGCGCGACGGGCTCCTCGATTACGCGCGTGGAGCGCGAGCGGCGTGAAGCAGTCAAAGCAGACCGGATTAGCATGTAAATCTGGCAGAGCAGATGGCAGACCGCTGTTCCGCGTGGCCTGACGTTTTTCTTCCGCTCGAGTAATAAGACGGAGAGAAAAAGAAACTGGAAATACCGCCTCGCGGTTGTATGCCTCCGCCGACCCGTAGCCAACGCTCTGTTTGACCGTTTGGATATAAAATGTCATTATTATATCATTTTATCCTATTAGACATTTGTGTGAAACTTCGTCATAATTAGCGTATTAATTCTTGAGTTATGGCCAAAAACGTGTTTTGTGAGGTCACAGTGACCTTTGACCACCAAAATCTAATCGGTTCATCCTTGAGTCCAAGTGGACGTTTGTGCCAAATTTGAAGAAATTCCCTCAAGGCGTTCCTGAGATATCGCGTTCACGAGAATCGGGACGGACGGGCGGGCGGACGGACGGACGGACAACCCGAAAACATAATGCCTCCGGCCACGGCTGTGCCGTCGCGGAGCATAAAAAGAGCAGCAGCGCCTGGCTGCGCTGATGCCTTAGCGCACCCGCCCTGCGCGGGAAACGCGCGCTGTCGCCGGGATACAGATTCCGAGCGCGCGGCAACCTTCGCGCCTGACCGCCGTAAACGAGAGCGGCCGCGGTTACCGCCAGAGCAGCGGTGGAGCGCGCTCAACGCGCGACTTTCAGAATCGGTTTGGGAAATCTCGGGCGCCATCCCTTCTGAGGTTCCAGATCAGAGGAGGCGCCGATGTCAGGAGACATTCTCTTCTGGGACCGTCTCTCTCTCCGCAGCGCAACCTGCACGTCTGAATCAAGTGAAATATCGCGCTGTGGCGGAAAGCCTCATTCTGAAAGCCAATTCGTTTGCAGCCAGAAGCCAGTCTTGTGTGCTTCTGTTTCTGCTCAAAAATAAATCCAAACTGACACTTTTTTTTTGCTCTTTAGAAGTAAACACCACTAGCATATGTTTGTCATGTCACGTCACTGCTGACTTGAATTCAAAGTTTTCATTCTTACTTTATGTCCAAAATAAATGAACCTTTTTTCTAAAGCACCATAGAGTATTATAAAACCATCCAGCTTGTTATACCAAGACAATAGAGCAAGATAAGCCCAATAATGTGTGAGACTGACACTTTACTCTGGGTACAGTCCATGTTACAGGGGGTGGGGAGGGGGGGAGGACTTTGGTACAGGCCATGTTACAGTAAGTGGCGCTCAAGGGGGTGGAGGTAAGGGTGGGGGTGGGTTAAACTCTGGGTACAGCCCATGTTATAGTAAGTTCCACTTGGGGGGGTGGGGGTGGGGGGTAAGGGTGGGGGTGGGTTAAACTCTGGGTACAGCCCATGTTATAGTAAGTGGCACTTGGGGTGGTGGGGGTGGGGGAAACTCTGGGTACAGCCCGTGTTATAGTAAGTGGCACTTGGGGTGGTGGGGGTGGGGGAAACTCTGGGTACAGCCCGTGTTATAGTAAGTGCCACTCGGGGACACGCTGGGTACATACCCCCTCACAGGATGCACCGCCACTGCCCGAGGCTGGTCCAGGCCCTGGGAGATCACCACGGAACGGTACTGACCATCGAGCCGGGAAACCTCGATCAGGTTAAAGCTGTGGTCCGTCCAGTAGAGATTACCTTCGAAAGGAACCAAAATGTCACCGTCTGATTCACTGAAGAGAACTTTTTTTGTAACTGTACAAATGCAGCATGCACACAATGGTTGGGCTCTACATAACTTATAGACATGGACTTATGCCCAACATCAGAAAAGATCAGACTAAGATCTGCAGCGAGGACTTTCAGGAGCCACAGATGACCCTAATGCATCACACGGTTCACCAGACAACGCTATTCTACATAACGCTGAGATGCTCAGAGAAATTCACTAATGATCCCGCGATATCACTCACCGGCCATCCAGTCGACCGCGATGCCCTCCACCCTGCCGATCCCGTTGGTCACGACGTCTTCCTTCCAGGTCTGGTCCCGCTTAATGCGCGAGATCCTGTTTAAGCCCATGTCCGTCCAGTAGATCGTATCGTTCGCTGTGGGTCACAGTTCACAGCCGTTAGCACAGCTTACGCTGGGTCAGAAGACATTCCTTCATTCTGAATAATCTTCCTGTGCTACGTCGCTTTAAAGACAGGCTGGGTGTGCAAACGGAAGTTTGGGGTTGCCAGTTTGGGTGGGGAGACGGGAACACACCTGCATCACTTGAGGGAGGCTGACACCTGCTTTACCCCTCTACAACTGTACTCTGTATTATTATTATTGTTATTATTATTATTATTATTAAGGGACTAAGCACTGTGATCTCTATTGTTTGTGCACATATTGTCATTCTTTGTCCATTGCCCATTGATCAACACTGTCGCGATTTGGCAAGTAAAGGACATCTTCCAAACATTGACCTATTTTCAGCTATGTTCATAAGTTAGTTAGTATGTTCAGTGCAGACCATTATCCAGAGCAACTTAGACAGGGTATGCTTTTATCCAGCAAACATACGTAGTGTGTGGATTTATCCAGCACAACTTATATAGTGCCTGCATTTATCCAGCACAACGTACATAGCCATGTAGGACAGGTTGTATTACTGGAGCAGTATCTTTTGCTAAAATGGTACAACAGCAAACCCCACCAGAAATTCAGACATGCAACCTTGCACTAACTCAGTCCCGACATGTCGCACTACACTAACACTAATTTAAGCAACCTCATTTATGATGCCTGACATATTCACACAGCACTCCGGGACCCATTAATACTCTAACATGTCCAAGAGAGATATTTTAAGGCATATTTATTTCAATGCAATATATGATGAGCATGCAGCTCAGTTATAAATGCTGCTCCAAAAAACAGTGTGCTACTGATAAAAGTTCTAAGCATGTTGCTTTCAGAAATGCTTGAAATCCTTCATCCCTGTGGGTGCATTTACCTATAACCCTAGCTGTGGTACTATAATGTGACTCAAAGTCCAGAATAAACCCCTTATGCTGCACATAACTGGAATGTTATGTACAGTATAAGAGCTGTGTAATCAACATGGATAGGAAGGAGGTGAGAAATGGAACAGTGACCTTCATTAGGAGGGAAATATGTAAGATAATTTCATTTGTGTTCTCCTTGCAATAAATATAAACACAAGGCAATGTATCAATAAAAGCAGGAGGCTAACATGTAGGTAACATGCATGTGAATTAATGCTGTTCTCCTTGCTACACTTTGAATTTTTGGGGGCTGAGGTAATTATATGCACCCGTGCATTTCTCTCTGTGTAGTTCTGCTTATGCTTCACTGGATATAAAAGCTTGCGGAGTACTCCGTCTTCGTACCGTTAGTCAGAATAATACATTCACTCGGAGTGGACGTGGTTTCAAATGAAGGCGCTGAAACGTTTGACCCCTCTTCACTATTCGTCATGTTAATCCACGACGCACGTGCACTTCGATCGCGTAACATCACCGACAGCCGGTCATGTTAATGCGTGACACACGCGCACCGTGAACACACGACAGCAGCCAGAGACGATCACATCCTGCTTCGCCGTCTCGTGAAACGCCGCCGCAGAAATTGGTGTCACGCCTCCTGTCAACACATCGCGATTTGGAGCGATTTAAAAGCAAACACGCTCAAACGCTAACGGTGAAAGCGCAGTCGTCTGACTGCCCTGATGTAATGTGTAAGATAATCTGACGAGGTGCAAATTAGCGCAGGTTCGCCTGTGTTCGTTACCGAGCTCCGGCAAGACGGATAACGAGCGCTGCGTATTTAACTTGTCAGCGACCCGCGTCTTGGCACGAGCCGATTAGAATTAATGAAATTAAAAAGGGGAAAACATCCTGTACGGCGCACGCTAAGATTAAGCGTTTATCGAGACTATCAAATAAAATTTCAAAGCCACATTTATGCTTCATTCTTTTTTTTTTTAATGTTTTTTGGGTTTTTCCCTTATTTGATAGAACAGTGCAGAGAGACAGAAAGAACTAGGAGGAGAGAGAGGGAGAGACGTGCGACAAGGGTCGGCGGTCGGATTCGACGTTGACGTCGCAGCTCGCATTGAGCATGTGGTTAGCGCTCTACGGGCTGCTTCATTCTTTTAATAGGGATCTCCAGATGGTGAGATTTCATAGGATTTTCAGTGGCACTGGTCTATGATCCACTGGACTTCCACCCCTCCTGTGCTTCCCTTTGACAGCGTTGAAGCAGCATTGGTTTTCTCCCCCCCCCCCCCCATATCTCGTTTGTTGACTGTTGTTTGCTTGCCTGTGTTTTCATGTGCCTATGTTTAGTTTGTTATTGATGTATTTTGTGCTTTTAACATGCTTCTATCTTCTAGCCCACCTCCCCTTCCCTTAAGTGGCTTTTGTCGCTTGTCAGGCCGCCATTGTAAATAAGAATTTGTTCTTAATGACTTGACTGGTGAAATAAAGGTGAAATAAAAAATAAATTAAATAAAATGAAGCACGCATGCTCTACGCTGAAGGCAGAAGATCCAGAGGCTTTCTATCACAGCCTGGGTCTGACTTCTCAGCGGCTAAGCTGACTTCAGCCACAGAGCAGATCAGTCCTTCAGAAGAGACGTTAAACCGAGACTCTGACTCACTCTGCTCGTTATAACGATCCTAAGGGACTTTCTGAGAGAGTGGGGGTGTCCCACTTAATGTCCCACAATGCACAGCTTTCTACATCTGTCCATCAAATCATGGCCGACCTTCGCAAAAAGGCGGCGTTAAACCTGGTCAAACTCCCAGAAAATTGGCTCTGTACATTTTTCCACCTAATCATCCCCACATAATACAAAACCCTTTGCCTCCACCACCTACTGTGATTCTCCAGGCTATCAAGGCAAATTACAGTTCTCAGTGGGAAAATAAAGGTAAGAATATTGAAACATAGTTTCAGCAGCAGGGCAGGATCCGGGAATATGTGGCTCCTGGAGCTGTCTCCGTTGGATACTGATTGTGTGCAGGTGTGGTGATGCGGGTTCTCTCTGCTCAGTGCTTTTATGCGGTGTGTCGTGAGTAGAGCCTGTTCCAATGCGTCAACAGTGCAGGTGCCTCACTCTCGACCCATGTGTCTGTCAAACCTGGCAACACGCATTCTCTGCCCAACCTCGGACCCATATTTCAGTCCGCCACAATCCAAATCCCTTTCTCTGCCAAACCTGGCAACCCACATTTCAGTCCGCCACAATCCAAATCCCTTTCTCTGCCAAACCTGGCAACCCACATTTCAGTCCGCCACAATCCAAATCCCTTTCTCTGCCAAACCTGGCAACCCACATTTCAGTCCACCACATTCCAGACTTGCTCCGCTATTTAGTGCGAGTTACAGAATAATTGCCATCTTCCCCCATAAGCGGTGCATACCCATTAAAATAAATAAATTAAAAAAATTAATTAAACATGAATTGTTTCATGGAAAATCATAAGCAAAACTACATTTTTATATGGATAAACCAGTTCATCAAATAGAATGGCTTCATATGAATACACAAATATTCAAGATACGTAAATGTATATTTTACACTGCCTCCATTGTAAAAATGGTGTGTGAGTTACAGTGAACACATCTGCACCTTTGCTACTACCTACCCTAAAGCACAGCATTTACTTTTGCTGTGCTCCGCACATCACAAATCTGAACAATGTGGCCATTCGTTGAGCATCAGTGCAAGGGAACTGTCAGTGTGAATAAGTAAGGAGCACTCTGTGTGGTGCGAAGATGCTCCCAATGCTGTCCTAAAGAGAAGGATCCACCACAGCTGAGCTCCCTTCTTCGTTTGTTTCCTATTAACTCTAAATCGCTCCGTACCAATAACATAAAGGTGCTCCTTTCATTTCTACCTCAGGAGTGCAGCCACTCTGGCTATACTCAAAAGAGACCTACATGAAGGTTTCTCTTAAAGGAGTTGTGTACAGGTTGTGCTGGATCTTCAGGGGGATAATTTCATGGAGCATGCTCAATGCTCTCTCCATAGGCTGCCATTCATTTCGGCTATAGTGGCTAACGCTAAAAGAAGAAGCCGGCTGTGTAGCTCAAAAAACAAGGGAATTCATACAAACACACGTCAGGATCAATGCCAAACTTCTCCTCTTAACACTTAGCAAGGCATGAGTGTCATAACAGTCTCTGCTAAGTGTTACTTTGAGCCACTTTAGAATATGCCTTTTCAGTGTTAAGGGTTCTCCGAACATGGCTCTTAACATAAGTAATAAGTAATGTGGGCCAGTGCGGCATAATGGTTAGAGAACCGTGTTTATAACTCCCAGTGGAAGCAGTACTGTTGTACCCTTGAGGGAGGTACTTAACCTGCATTGCTTCAGAAAAATTCCTGTGCATAAATGGATTTTATATTAAAAAAGCAATCAGCTAAATTCCTATATTAACGATCAGAAGCTTTATACATAGTCACTGCTATGCTTTTCCATGCATTAATATGTCTGTGTAAAACATATGTCCCAGAATAGGTGTTACATTTCCCTTTCACAGCATTTCAGATAACATATACAGTACGTTGCTGTTGCTCATGCATTAATGACAGAATTGTGTTGTTAGCTTCACGTCGATAGCAGAACCATTAAAAGGTGCACGTGTTTGAGTGCTTGTCTATAGCTTATATAGTTTTTTTCTCTTTGTGTTAGTCTACTGATGTCAATGACCTTCATGAAGTTTCAGAGACAACCTTCACAGTCCAATTTAACTCAAAAGTGAGTCTGCCCGTACTGGGGGGGGTTGGGGGGTGAAGCCGATAAGGAAATCTCCATAATTACAGGAAGCAACCAGGCCTCACAGGCTTTGAGGCCGTGGAGACCGCAGTTAGGAGACGCTCACGTCGTTCCTGATTCACCTGCATGGAAGTCCACTCCCACAGCGAACAGCGTTCCGGTGATCGGCATCAGGGCTTCCGCGGGATCGTTCGGATCCAGGGAGAGCCCTCGAATTCCCTCGTGGATGGAATACATCACGAAAGTCCCAATTCCTTTCGCCAAAACAAATACATGAATACATTACACAATGACAAGTGTGGGGAAAACAGTTTGTATTATCAGAGGCCAACATTCATACACTCATGTTTCTTTACACAAAATACTCAATCAAGTGTTCATCATGAAGCAAGTGATGAACACTTAATGAGGTATTGTGGATGTTATAACATTACATTACAGGCATTTAGCAGACACTCTTATCCAGAGCGACTTACACAACCTTTTACACAGCATTTACATTGTAACCATTTATACAGCTGGATATATACTGAAGCAATGCAGGTTAAGTACCTTGCTCAAGGGTACAACGGCAATATCCTACCTGGGAATTTACCCTTTAGGTTACAAGACTAACTGCTTACCCATTATACTACACTGCTGCCCTATTATAGTTGTTACATCCCCTGCCTCTGCTTGCCTGGGTAGTGCAGGTGGAGGTAATTACCTAATTGCTTGATTGCCTCCACCTGCCTGTGGCCAACATAAGCCCCGCAGTATGAGGCAGGGGAGGATCTTCTTTGGGGCTGTGTGTGGTTTGTGGTTTGTTGTAGTTTGTGTTCTAGTTTGTAATGTATATTAGTAAATGTCGGGGTTTTGTTTTTAAATCACTTTATGGATTGTTTTTTGGTGTATTTGGACATGTTTGTTGCGGCCCTTCGAGCCGGAGGTAACAATAGTTAATGCTGTGTTAAAAATGAAAGATTACAGGGTTAAACGTGACGTGCGTACCTTCGCAGGACGCGTGGGGTTAGGGTTGGGGTTGGGGTTGGGGTTAGGGTTATACGCTCTTTCTGAGTAAATGGTTGAACGTGCGGTGTGTACCTTCGCAGGACGCGTGGGGTTAGGGTTAGGGTTGGGGTTAGGGTTAGACGCTCTTTCTGAGTAAATGGTTGAGTGTGCGGTGCGTACCTTCGCAGGACGCGCGGGGTTAGGGTTAGGGTTGGGGTTGGGGTTAAGGTTAGGGTTGGGGTTGGGGTTGGGGTTAGACGCTCTTTCTGAGTAAATGGTTGAACGTGCGGTGCGTACCTTCGCAGGACGCGCGGTCACTGTGCAGGTGGTACCCCACGGTGCAGGCGCAGGTGCGGCTCTTCTCCGACGTCGGGAGACACAGCTGGGCACAGCCTCCGTTGCTCAGCTGGCACAGGTTCCGCCCTGAACAGCCAGGCGCACAAACAGTCTTAAACCCGGAAATACGGGAAGTATTTCACCGATTATGACAAAATGAACAAGTTTTTAGAATTTGGTTTTATTTAATCCACAAAATATTTTCAAAATTTAGTTGAATACCATTAGTCACTAAGGGTCCGATTCACTAAGACCTTTAACACTTGCAAAAGCTTCTAATGCGTGCAAAACCAATAACATGACCAACGATTGGTCATGGCATTTGTATTGCACCAATCACTGGTTGTGTTATTAGGCTTGTGTGTTCTGAAAGCCTCTTAGCAAATCAGGCGCTAAGTGTTTCCTGCCCTTCGGTATAAAATCTTCAACTTTTCCTTTTCATTTGGCGCCCCACCTCCCAGCCACCCCCCCCCCCCCAGTCAGATGGCACACCAGGCAGCTGTCCTTGTCGTCTGTGCCTAGAACCGTCCCTGCTACAACTCACCTCAGATCACACAACTTCCAGAACCAGACAGAAGTCAAAACTGCAGAAGGCATGCAGACCCTCCTGGGTATGAATTTATGAGAGCACTAAATTATTTTGTAATGATTTTGTAAACACACTTTGCTTTAAAAACAATAATTCAGTTTTAATAGGGGCTGTAATGTGTTTCCAGAACTTCAAACATTGGTAAGCCAATAATTAAAGACAGAATGAGCCAGGATGGGTAAAAAGTGCAATAGCCCAGTGTTTCAAGCTCATTAAAGAAACCAGATGACAATATGTCATCTGAATTTACCTCTCCAATAATCACTGAGGTAGATAGGCCTAATTAATCCAAGAAAACTGACTGCCAAAAATCACTACCAGTACATGTCTGTTAAAAAACCAATGCAAATAACAACAAACCAATAAACATGGCAATCAAAGCAATGCTAATGTAAATCAAGCCAATACAAATAGCCACAAACTGATACATGTACCAGCAGCTTAATGTATATGACATGCTAATGTCTATAACAGCAGGGCACAGGCCAATATTTATGCTAATTAAACCAATACACAGATTAGCACATCAATATTGCAAAAATGCTTGGAAACTATACATTAATTGTGTGTGTATATGTGCCTGCGTGTGTGTTTGTGCGTGCATGCATGTGTGTTTTAATGCCCAATACAAATACACTGTAGATAGCCGCTTACACTGAAAAACTCACATTCTGCTACTTTTTTTAATTATCTGCACTTGTCTAACACCATGTTCAAAATTAATTTAAAAAGAAAAAAAATCTGCCTCTATAGGAAAAATGGTATGTAGGTTACAGCGAAAAACCCATACCTTTACTACCATCTCGATGGTGTCCTAGAGCGAAGTATGTACACACACACACAAACCATCTTTAAAATCACAATGCATGTGCACAAAAAATTTACACTCTGAACTGAATCCTATGTTAAAATCGTAAGGCCTTTTAACACTGAATATTGTAGAGCATATCTTCATTAGATGTGGGGAGACTGATGTATCTTCTGGTGCCATGTAAGAGCATAGACTATCCAGCACTATGGGCAGCACTGAACAAAATGTGTATAATCCAGCTGTAGCAATGCAAGCAGTCCGGATGCGAGAGAGTCTCATGTTGCAAGGAGCTTGACTATTGCCGGGATGGAATGAGAACATGTGGGAGGTTCTAGGTCATTTTCTATTTCTCAGAGAAAAGTAATTATTTTGCTGCATCAGTGTTTCCTACACAGCTGTGTCAGTGAGCTCTGTGTATAAAAGCACAGCTGTGTCAGTGAGCTCTGTGTATGAGAGCACAGCTGAGTCAGTGAGCTTTGTGTATGAGAGCACAGCTGTGTCAGTGAGCTCTGTGTATAAAAGCACAGCTGTGTCAGTGAGCTCTGTGTATAAAAGCACAGCTGTGTCAGTGAGCTCTGTGTATAAAAGCACAGCTGAGTCAGTGAGCTCTGTGTATAAAAGCACAGCTGGGTCAGTGAGCTCTGTGTATAAAAGCACAGCTGAGTCTGAGAGCTCTGTGTATAAAAGCACAGCTGAGTCAGTGAGCTCTGTGTATAAAAGCACAGCTGAGTCAGTGAGCGTTGTTTATAAAAGCTCCTACTCCAGCTGTGCCTACTTAAGCTGATTGCGTCAAGCACAGTTTTGTATCTCAAAGCCCACAGGCCTCTCTTCTGCTTTTCACCTCAAATACCACATCACCAACAGTCCTGTACAGGAATGAGTGTTGGCAGCTCCTTAGAAGTACAGGAATGAGGCAGACTCATGTGCCATTCCCATCAAAGAGATAAATGAACAAGTTAATTGGTCAGAGGAAGTTTACAGAGAATTAGTTTTAAAAAAAACCTCAAAGATTCCTTAATTTACTTTTTTTTTTACAATAATGGAACACTTAAGAGATCTTTAGTAATACTGTCTCATGGATCTGTCATTATTAAAACAATTCTGCCAATAATGCTAGACAGACACCGTCATATTCTTAAATATTAAAAAGCGCACTTTGCAGATTGTGAAGATTCACGTGATCTTCCAACAAATGAAAAAAAAAATCTCAATTACGCAGGCAAATTTTCTCTCACAATAAGTGTCATTTCCCCATATCTCCAGAGAGAGAGAGAGAGAGTAAAAGTCAATTATTTAGCATTATCTCATAATAGCTTCAGTAAGTTCTAGTGAAATATAAAATGCGAAACGCTATTTCGTTAAAAATGTACACTCCATCAGCAATTGTGCTAGCCTTTTGACCCATGATTAGATGTATTTGCATGTGGGATTTTTCCCCCCTACAAACATAGTTTAGTAGTGCTTCAGTCACCAAAACTGGACAAAAAGAACTTTTGCGCTACAATTTTGCAACACAATTTAAATGAGATAAATGATGACTTAATTCAGCGCACTAACTGACTTACGAAAAGCCATGGAGATAAAAGATTCCAGAATGAAAAAAGCTGAAAAAATGCACAGCCAATTGTAGCCTATCAGACGGCATTGCATCACTTCATTATATCATATGCACAAAGACAATGTGCAGTCAAGAAATCATATTCAAGTAGTTTTCTATGACCACTTTCAAGTAGTTATGCAACAGATAAAGCGCCAAATAAAATACATTTTTACATTAAACCAGTTATAAATGTATTTTTCTATCCTAAAAGTTCACATACTGCTCACGATGGGAGGATTTGGGGAACACATGAGGAAATGCTGCTCATGAATGTAGCATGCTGATTTATCTTTTAGCCAATCAGCAGTGCATCTGTTTAGCTGGCTACCAATCAGAAGAGCCAGAGCAGACATCGCATACAGGGGTGTCGTAGTGGGGGGGAAAAGTGGGACTGACTACCCAGGGCGCGAATGGGGGGAGGGCCCTCGATAAGCCTGGAATGATGCGTGAGAGACATGGATCAAGAGAGGAAGGGGGCCCACAGAGACTGCTTATGTATAGGGCCCAGAATTTTGTGCTACACCCCTGATCGCATTAGACCCCCACCTCCCATTTCATGTAGAAATAAGAAAATGCACAAGGAAATTGTACTTCTATTACAAATGTGGAAATACTAAGTGTGTGTCTTGAGGCTTGTTGAATACCCTAAATGCAATGGAGAAGAGCGATTGAGAAGGGTTTGGTAAATTCTCATGGAACATGTGACCAGTGGGTCGAGCGGTGCTGCTCACCTTTTTGGGCCTCCCTGTCGTAGACCTTCATGTGCACCACCCCGCTGGTCTTGTTGCGCAGCACCACTGGGTTCAGTCCGTCTCTCTTGGTGACCGTTCCCAGCTGGGCCAAAGTCTCGTCCGCCCACCACAGCTTCCCTCCTGAAATGAGCGGCCATCTTTCTTCACGTCCGCACGTGCAAAATAAAACTCAAAACACGGAGCAGATCTTCCACAGGTTATCACCCTCACCAGGGGCGTCACACTCCAGCCCTGGAGGCCCGCAATATCTGCCCGGCTTTGTGGCTTTCTTTCAATCAGCAGTAAAAAAGTGCACTTATTACCCAATCAGTGACCTGAATGAATCACTGAAGTGCTGAAACACCTAAAACACTGCAGTTCTCCAGAACTGGAGCCTGTCACCCTACCACTGGGTAATGTAACACCCCTGAATCCATGGAGTCAACCTTTACACTAAGTATTTCATAATGGCCTTAACCCACACTACAGTATACTCAGCAAATCCATCAACAGATGGACAGGCAGACAAATGGGGTGAGAGTGGCTTGTTCTGTCCAATCAACTTACACTCTACAGTCTGTCCACTGGAGCACATTGTCCAATACAAACATATATCTGCAGCTTTCTGGTGGATTTTTCTGGAAGGTTGGTGAAATGACTGGGAGACCCACTTTGGAAAACGCAGAACCACCAGAGCACAGACGGTCTTAGGCTGTTATTGTAGATAGGGTCCTTTACTTTGTTTCTTTCACAGAACTTGAGTGGGCTGCAGAAGGCTAAAGCAAGATAACTGTGAGCTTTGAACCTTCAGCTGAAACTGACTCATGAAACAGAGGATCGGAAGAGTCTAAACCAGCTTTAGGATAAAACAGGGCAAGAGAATGATGATCACTCGCTCTCGCACACTCACTTGCTCAAGTAAATATTCACACATACACATATACACACACTCAAGGACAGTCACACAAGAATGTATGCACAAACATGCAAATACACACACATTCACCCACGTACAAACACACAAACACACACACAAACACACTCCCTCACTCACGCACACATGCAGTCCCTCTCTCTTTCTCTGTTGTCAAAGCCGTTTATGGTGGGGCTCATTAAATCCCGCTGGATCTGTCCATCATGCAAATTGGCTCCAGGTTTCCACCGTGAAATATTGCGAAAGCGTCAGATATGTGCTATCCTTGTCATCGCAAAAGGTTAACCGGAGTGCGATCATCGTTACGGCCGGACAGGGTTGCCGAAGGCGACCGTTTCCCTGCCGTCCCCGGGTCGTCAGGCATCGGAAGTACGCGCTCGATCAGCGCTGCGATTCCAGGGCACCGTACGACCTCCCCGCGACCCCACACGTCAAGCTCACCTGCCCCCCCTCCCCCCATCCCACAAACCACCCCCACCCCCACCCCCGCTCGGTTCAGGGAGGCCAGGGAAACCCTGCCTGTTCCCAACGCCGCTGACGTGTGAGCGGAGTTATGAGCTGCGTGCGGTGTGCAAACCGACAGGCCCCAAGGTCAAACCCAAGCGCGGTGCCTCGACGCAAGCTGAACACGACCATTGACCGCACACCACCACCCCCCCCCCCCCCCCCCCGTTAACATTTAATTGTGGCGTTATGTGCCTTGTTCCCCCCGCATGTACAACCTCACCTCTGCACCGATCCCTTCTGTGTAGTCAAGCCCAACTGAAACGGGCCGCATCGCCCGCGATCACTCTTGGTAATGTGACTACCCTTGAATGCAGCCCTTTAAAGTCCTCCTCTGCAGCACTGGCTGCGCTGTGCTAAATCTTCGCCCGCAGACGTCTGATCTGAAAGCTTTCCAATATCGCGCGCGCTTGTTACCCAGCTTTGACTCCCGTCTTTGATTCGAGTCTAAAATTGTTTTGATAAAACTGAATTTATGAAACAGTGGCAAGCATTTTATAAAACACATGGGATTCAGATTTAAGATGGTTTTTTCATTCACTCATGTGTTTGCTAGGCATTAGACATCTTTCTTTGTGTGAAGAACAAAACCTGTGTTCTTGTTAAAATACCTCTAATTAGTATAATAAGACCAGGCTTCTCAGCAGCATGTAAAACATTGAATATTATTTCCGCATATTAGCTGGTGGAAATAATTATGTCTTACATGACAATAAAGAGAAAATGTCACAATAATGCTGAAAACCTAAGCAAGTGGCTACTGAGCAAGCAAAGAAAAACACCCTGAAGCACTAACTGACATCAGTTTTACCTCACTGAGAAAGGGGAACATTCAATTCAAAGACTCGTGAGATTCTTTATATCCGGTATATAAACTTGGACAGGACAATTCATGGATACAGAATTGAACTGTCATGTTACCTTAAACTTATACTGTATAAATTTATTTACAAAATTAAAAATAAGTTAAAAAAAGTGAATCAGTGATGTATGGTTCCTCATGGCTCCTCTCTTGCATACGTGTTCAGAGGTCCCGGATCTTTCCGGAACTGCGCTAGGGTTAGCTTTTCCTCCGGCACTTCGTCTGTCGCCAGGACTCGCACGGCTGCCTTACGCCTCTGTGCCGCTCAGCCTGTCCGCCAGCTCTGGCTTCTGCTCGTTTTGAACGTGGCTGGACCATTGAGCTCGCGGGGAGCATGACGGAGCGGTGAGCTCACACTCTAAATTGGCCCTCCCAATCGCGTCCCGCGCAATTAAGCCGCTTTCGTTAAAGCCGCGCTCCGTTTCTCTCCTCCCGCCGGAACGCGGACCAGCTCCGCTTTCGCATTCCGCAGACGAGGTCGGCCGGCTCGTATCCGTCATGTGAACAATCTCGGCGGCATTTCGCTCCCGACGCAAATTTCCCTTCCAGCGCAGCCTGAGAGCCCGAGAGCCCGAGACGTCAGGCTTGGCCAATTAGGAGTGAGACACTGCCTGATGCGCGCGCGGCGGCCATTACCGCTGAGCACACAGCCCTTCAGAACAACGTCAGCGCTTTCTCTAAGTGCCAAACGGACCGAAGGTTATCATCGCCGGCGCACAAATTAGTGAAAAGCCGCATTTGCCTCACTGCTGAGATGCCGACAGTAAGGGCCTCGCGTGTTTGGGGTAATGGTGCAGTACAGTGGCAGTGCAGCGGCTAGGCAACTGGGCTTCACACACAGAGGCGGAGGGTTTAATTCCCAGCTGGGAATGCTGCTGACAGACCCTCGAGCCACATGCCTGAACATCAGAGCTGGCTCCAGGCATGAACAAGAATGAACCGGAGGAAACCAATCACAGACCGGGGGGCAGCTGGGGGTGGCAGAAGCAATTGCAAACAGGGAATGGGGGGTGGGTGGTGGGGGGTGGGGGGCGGGGGGTTTGTTGTCAGTAATCACAGATCGGGGAACCAGGGAACCTGAATATTGTGCGGCCCGTGGATGGCTATGCCCCTAGACAGCCGCATAGAGCGTGTGTGCCAACAGTCGGTTCTGTCCAACACAACCTGGATTGCTTCAGCAAAATACCCAGCTGTACAGAGAGAGGTAATTAGCGTCTGTAGACCGGCTAAGAGTGTCCGCTAAATACTGAAACGTAATGGAATGCTTGTGATCTAGCGATCAGGACAGAGGACAAAACCGGCATTAATCATATTTGTGCTTTGCAGTTACAAAAAAAAAAAAAAGATCTCTTGCCATACAAAAAGGAGCAAACAATGTGTGCGTGGTGAGTAAGTGTGCGGTCTATTTGCTACAGGGTGGCGCAATACTTGCCAGAAAACTGTGAGATAAGTGCTATTCACAGATGGATAATAAACAAACAAAAAACAAAAAACTTGTGCTTCAAAATTTGGCTTTAAATTCAAGAGGGTAATTAAAACGGTGAATAGCTGTGTTTTGGGACAAAAATCTATTTGCAGTTCACATTATATTACATCCTATTACTTTTCTACTTATATATATATATATATATATATATATTTACATTACAGAGGAACTCAGCTCAGGCATACAGGTTCTCATTAGTGTCCAGGCACGTTCCTGAAGGAGACATCCCTGAACTTAACTCGGGGCATATTGCTAAATTGTCCCTTATAATACCATAGAAGGAGGAGAAGCATTTAGCTGAATAGGAGATAGTTAAACCAGAGGCCTGTATTATGAAGCAGGGTTACATTACCCTGTACCCTGCGCAGAGTAAAACCCGGAATAGCTTTTTTCACTTGAGTTATCCAGCTAACTCAGTAATCCTGCTTTGTGATACATGCCCAAGGTGTCTAAAAGGCTAAACCAGACATATCATACATTGCACAAACATTTCTGGATAGTAAAAAAAAACAAAAAAACAAAAAAAAAACATCAAAAAATACAGGAAAATCTCTATACAAGATTTTTCTTACCACTGTGATCCTACAGTTGCTTTTGTTGTGGTTTAGGCCAGGGAATGCTATGAAGCATATTGTGACCCATTTTTATAAAATGCACTAAATTAATTGCGATTTGCTTTGACATGACTTGCCGGGAGATGAGGAAGACTGGGTCACAACATTTATATGAGTCCATTAAAATGTACGGAGACAATTTAGCACTGAACATTGTATTGTGTTTGAAGCATTGAGGCTTCTTATTTCATATTTTCCCTATTGCACCTCTGTAACAGAGATATCAGAAACAATTGTGCCAAAGTCTTGTTCATCATGTTTCTTCTAATTAGGAGAAAGACACCCCATTAGAAAGGAAGTAAACACAGTTTAAATATAGTGCCATCCTGCACACCCACTCACAGATATGCATAACTAATACAAATACTGAAAGTGAGTAAGAATAGAAACATATGCATGTTAATCTGAGTTCAATGACTAAAACAAATACATCACTGTCACCAACTATATCAACTCCATCTGAAATAATTATATATATATAATTTCACAAACAACAGTGAAAGTGATTCCATTCAGCAAATTCCTATTAATTTTGATAGATTTTTCTGAAAGTGAATGCTTTTTGCCACACCGTGCTCATTCACTGCCCTGGGAGTACGGCTTTTGTCTTTCCGTCAGTTTGTGTATGAGCTTGCGTCTAAAAACTCAGCACATCCTGAAAGATTTTGTTATAAGCGATTAAAGAAAGGTCTGTCACCTCTTTTTGCCCACAGATGGCAATTTTGCCTTTTTAAAGGAAGGGAAAGTGACCGCAGTTTTTATTATTAAAATAATGGATAACTTCAATAGAGTGTCCTTGTCATTACTGAAATTCAGCTATTCAGCGTCCTGATACAAGCAAGCAATAGCTTTGTAGTAAACTTTACCAACCATAAGGGCCTTATTTTTGCAAAATGTGCAGAAATTCTGAAAAAACAAGCTGTGCCCAGAGTTGCTATGCCACCCTTATTTCTGAGAGGACTTGAGCAGGGCTGGTGTGCTGGAGACTGGACCATTCATTTGGGAGTGTGGAGTAGAGGAGGTGTAGAGGCGTAGTAGTGAATGTGTATGGCACAGTAATGTTTTAAAGGCATACTATGCATAATTTTCAAAATATTATAAAATAATCATGCTGAGGCATATTAATGATGGACTGGCAATCTCTGTCTCTTATTTTCCTTGGTAGCGTCAGCTGAAGTTCGCCAAAGGGATGAAAAGCAATGCGGAGTTGGCTTGTATTATGTTGGATCTGTTTGTAACGTTATCTCTAGCTATTCAGCTAGTGTTGCCAAATGTTCAGTTTTTAACCGGAATGTCCGGTTTTCTAATAATCTGTACGTGTCCAGTTTGTGGTACAGAGTAATTGATGGGAGAAATATACCGGCAGTTTCTAATGAATTTGCATGTCAGTGACTAGGTCGCGTAGCCTACTCAGACTTATTTTCTTCATAAACAGAGGACCACAGCAAGGCTAAAAATCCTGCATAGTATGCCTTTAATGGTCTTAGCCACCTAAAAATATGTGCTAGCAATACCAGAATGATAGAAATGGGTTTGCTATATACTGGTACTACTATAGTAACAATGTTATTTATAAATCCATCACTGCAACATTTTCAATTGCAATATATGTTGTTTCTCTGTGTTTAGAGATGTATTTGCAAAAAAAAGAAAGTACAAATATTGTTAAGGAGTGATAGAAAATAACATCATACATATGAGACAATATTCTGAATCCCTCAGAGAATACTCTTGTTCCCATACAAGAGAAGGATTGATGATCCAATGTGAAAGACGTAGCTTGTATTTACTTAGCAAGAGGGAGGAAATTGATTCCACTAAATTAATAATTAGGGGTTCCAAACAGGAAAGGTTTAACACATATTACATGTGACAAAGATGGGTTTACTTGCATTCATTCTGTTTTTACTGTGAAATTTTCTTGGTTCTGTATCTATAAACAATTTTATGATGCCATTTTGTAACATATGGGGTGGCAAAACAAGCTTGGGGAGTCCTCACATTCTTTGTGTTTTGGAAATCCAAAGACGATAAACACATCACGATAAAGTCGATATGCTTGTCACAGCAAGAATACAGCAAACCAAATCCATAGTCATTTTCAGTCCCAGAAACTCAGAGAAACCTTGATGGATGATGGGGTTGAGGTCAGGGCTCTGTGCAGGCCAGTCAAGTTCTTCCATAGTGATCCCGACAAAACCATTTCTATATGGACCTTGCTGTTTGCCTGCCGACATTGTCATGCTGAAACCGAAAAGGGCCTTTTCCAAAACTGTTGCCACAACACAAAGTTGGAAGCACATAATCGTCTAGAACGTCACTGCAGTAAATGTTGCCTTCACTGGAACTAAGGGGCCTAACCCAAACCATGAAACACAGCCCCAGATCAAGGGGTGTCCAGATACTTTTGGTCATATAGTGCATATGGAATTTTACACCTCTAATAACTCATAATACCAATTGATTACCAAGTGTCCTTTTGAAGTCTCCAAATGGATTTTTTGGAAACGTGCCAAAACACGGCTCAGACAGAACTATTGTGTTTCTAAGCCCACCAGGCACAGCCACAAGCATCTGTTATCCACTCAAAAAAAATAACTGATAAAAAAAAAAAAAATTCTGCTTCCAGTAATATTTTGAGTAATTCTGAGTCTTGAAAAACAACCCTCCAAGGGTTGCTTTTCAGAAGGGACCAGGACTATGCCTGCAGCCAAAATGGTTCAAGAACAGGACACATAACATACCCCACTGGTATGTCATTTTCAGGCTTGTGTTAAAAAAGGAGAAGATGCATAGGGGCTTAAACCCCCTTTTTGAAGGGGGATTCTCCAGTGCATGAGCAACATCTCTCACTAGTCATTAGGAGAGGCCTTGTGGACAGAAAGCACCTAGGACTAACTGGAATCAATGTTGGGTACATTTCCATGACAGCACGTGTGAGCACAAAGGCTAATTACATAAAACCCACTGCATCACACATTGCATTCATCTCATAATTAATGTGTAAACCCGTATTGATTTGGAATCATATTAACAGGAGATAAAGCATCTCTAATCCTATTCCTGTGCAGTGTAACATCTGAAAAATGTAATCCTGCATTATCAGAGCCATAACTCACGCGATCAAACCGTTCCCGTCGATACGCCGGCAACTTTAATGAGCGAAAAGCTCGATAAATCAGACTAAGCACCCGTCGCGCAAAATACAGTCTGAACAAAAGCGCTCAGATCTCCGGCGAATGTAAATCGCCACGTATTCATCACGAAAGCAACCGTCCCCGTCAGCGCTGTTAATTGTGTTATGGGCCTGCCGCCGGAGCCGTTCCACACGCCGCGGTGCGCGACGCGAACGCGTCTGAGGCTCCGCGCCGCAAACGGCTTTATTTAGCGGTTACTTCATCAGCAGCCGACTCCTTTCCCCCTTCGCTCAGCGATCAATAGCCGGGACCCGAGCGGCCTCTCACCCATAACTGCCAGAGCCGTGGCTCGGGTCAGACTCCTCCTCATGGTCTCTATGGCCTCCAGGCTGCTGCCGTCCAGGCTGCATCTGTTGATCGTCCCATTTCCAGAGCTTATCCAGTACAGCTTGTTTTCCGCATAGTCTATCGACAGACCTGGAATGGGAAAAAAGCGTTGGTTATTTCCTCAGTCTGGGTACATTTCATGTTTTGTGATAAAAAATAAAAAAATAAAAAATAAATAAATAAAATAAAATATAAATATATATATATATATACACACACACATACATACATATATATATATATATATATATATATATATATATATATTTCCACATGTACAAGAACAAGTTTGGACTTCAACATACAGAAGAAATAAAAAAACAAAACACCCAACCTGCTTGATGGCCCACCCACCACTCTTTGACACTCATCACTTATAAACAGAACAAGATATTTCTGGTGCCATAAATTGTTATTTTGTTGAGAATTTTACTAGAGAAGAGGTTACTAATAGACTGGAAGCATATTCCAGTATACAGAATGTCTTAGCAGATGTTGAGATAGAGGATAAAAAAAGTACTGGATAAATTACTTAAATTCAAGACAAATGAGGCAGCAGGTCCTGATGGCATAAACCCAAGGGTACTCATAGAGTTAGGTAGCAGGTATTATTAGACAGTCTTTAGAAACTGGAGAAATACCTGAGGACCGAAAGCAAGGTAATATAATACCAATATATAAGAAAGGGTCCGTACTGATCCAGGAAACTACAGGCCTGTCAGTTTAACTTGCATCACATGTAAAATACTGGGCTCCACCATTTTTTGAAAATAATAACATCCTAAGGGATAGCTAGCATGGTTTTTGCAAGGGGAGGTCATGTCTGACAAAGCTTCTGGTATTCTTTGAAGAAACTACCATGTGTTTTGACTATAACAAAGCTTATGATATTGTATACTTAGATTTTCCAAAAGGCATTTGATAAAGTGCCACACGAGAGATGGACAGAGCCATGATTAAAATCTGTAAATGCTCCAAATCCAGACTGGAACTGGTTATGGGAATTTTACTTCCCCCATTGGGAAGTAAAATTGTATCGCCATCGAGGAGCAAGTTATAGAGAGATCACTTAGATGTCCTGAAGTTGGCCTGGTGGTCTGAGAATGACACAAATACAATCTCTGAGCTGAGACAGGGTAAGAGGGCATGCAATATAAAAATAAAAATCCACTGTTGACTAAGGCTTATGTCTGGATGGAAAAAAAGTGAATGCTCCCTCTAAGGGCATTTGTGCATTTGGAAAGAAGGCAATCAGGTTTGAGAAGCTCAGTGCGTAAGAGCCACACGTCCTCTTTCCTCTCGAGGGCTAAAACATGGCTGACCCGAGCTGACCGTCACAGCCCCGACCGTAAGAATAGCGCACAGGGCGTGATGAACGCAGAGACGGAAACCTCCCACAGGTCAGGCACGCGCGGTCTGTGCGGAACGTGTTTTTGCTGAACCGTTTGAACTGTTTTGCAGGCTCCCGAAAATACCCTGAAACCTTCTCCCAGATAAAAAAGTGCTTTTCCCTGATGCCACAGAAAACCTCCGGCAGATAAATCACTGGCCGACGCGCTCTGTCATACCCCGCCCTGCTCCCCCGGCTCGCCCTCGCTGAGCGTCTGCTCCCATCTCGATTTAATCTTCGCTTCTCCTGACTTCAAACTAAGTTTGGCAAACGCAGCGGATGAGTTTACCATTTTTTTGCATTTGCGTCTTTCTCTGCACACGGAGGCCGCCAGTTCTACTTTTACACAGCCGTGTCGGGAAGCACCGGTGAAGAGCTGGAGCCCCTCGGCATCGGCCAGCCACCTGGGGCGGTGCCACTTTTTTAAAAAGGGGGGGCAATGTAGTAAAATAGGTAAGGAACAGGCCTTGTAGCCTAAAAGGTCACAGGTTCAATTCCCGGACAGGACACTGCCATTGTACCGTTGAGCAAGATACACAAAACCTGCATTGCTTCAGTATATATCCAGCTGTATAAATGGATGCTATGTAAAAGTTAAGTCATGTAAGTCGCTCCGGATAAGAGCACCTGCTAAATGCCTGTACTGTTAATGAATTAATTTAATTAATTTAATTTATTTACTTTTCATGCAAAACATATCCAATTGTAGCCATAAATATCTGTAGATGATGCCAATAATATTACAATTTAAAAATATATATATATATTATTATTATTCTTATTAAGAAGATGAGTAAGACGAGATGGCTATACCTCTACTTATTGTTTTAGCTAACAGTGACCTTTAAGCGATCTAAAGAGCACTCCACGATGATCCTGCGTGAATGTGAGTGGATGTGCGCGGGTACGAGCGGCAGCTCGGCGCACAGCTCGGCGCGATTGCTCCAGAGATGGTTCCGGATAACTCTGATCTCCGGTCCGATCCCCCGAGAGCCGGGTTTGTTTACGGCGGTGTCGCGCCGCCAAAGGTCACGGTCGTCCGCGAGCATAATTCATTTTCACGACTCCCCGGCCCGCGCTACAATTACAAATGCTGCTATTTAAATTTCGGTCCTTTTTCCCCGATCGCTTGCGAAACGCGTTCGGAAGATTTGTGGCGTAAACAACGGTCCGTCTGAAGAATAGGGTCGGTGTGGAGCGGCGGTCATGGTCTCAGGACGCACGATGGGGACCGAACTGAAACGGAAATAAATGTTGTGTCTTTATGTTGTAGCTTATGGTGCCTCCTAGTTTGATTTGGCATAGGTCAGAGTAATGTTTACTGTGTGAACTGGACTTAATGTGTTCATGGCTATGAATAGCTGTTACATAATGAGTATTGTGCCTTATCGGACCTGTGTTTTGTAGTTGTTCCAATGACCTTTGGTATGCACTTATTGTATGTCGCATAGGATAAAAGCATCTCCCAAATGAATGCAATGTAATGAAATGGAAATAAATGTGAGGGGTTTTGGAGGGAAGCCCGTAGTGTTTAGATGCAGTAGCCCGCCCTAGCTTCTTATCCTGCTCTCGTGTTAGCGCAGGGCAGCCAGGTCCTTTGTCGCTGACAACCTCGCCATCCAGCGGCATCAGATAGCGCGTTGTGTAACGCGGCCTTTCAGAGCGTTAGCGGAGGGTTGTTCAGTTCTGGAGGACAGTGGCGAGAGTCCAGCGGTAACACGTGTAGTTCATGGCCAGGGCAGTCGGCTGTTTTTGTCATTTTCCCCTCGTCTCCTTGCTTGAGGGGACAACAAAGCCGCTGGTGGCGGTAACGGGGTAAGGTCCTGAGTTCACGCCACGTGAGCATGTGAGTCGTATGACACAGCCTTTCTCTGTGTGCCCAGCTGGGGGGGGGCGAGGGTGGAGGAGGGTACGAAAAAGAAAGGGAACATCTGCTGACACCCTGCAAGGGGGATTAACAGCGACTGTGCCCACGGACGGCGGGGGTTTGTGAACAAGGCGCTACGCCACTGAGAGAGACTTCAAGAGGCAGCGTCATGGGACTCTGGCAAAGGATGAACTGCGTTTTGTTTACTTTCATTTCATTTTATTCATTCTGTTCAAGCAGGAAGTGCCATCTCTTTAAATGAAACGTTCTAGTAAAATCCATTTTAGAAGAACAAACTGGCCAATAGTTCAAATACAGAGTCTGTGAATTGCATACATAAAATGAGACATTGCAGATATGAGAAAAACAATGAACACCATTCACACACATCCTGAAACACTTTCTGAAGGCCCTGATTTGGAGTCGTCCAGTGCAATGAAGCTCTGGATTTAAAGGGGGATCTAGAGCTCGTAGCAGAACGATGGCACAAGAGAGGCCAGAGTTTTAACCCTGCGTGACTCTCACTAACGTATGAGGACAGATTTGAGCTCAGTCATGTGACTCTCACTTACTTCTTCCTACTCCTTTTTGGACATGTAATATTTATTTATTTTGTTTATGGAGAATTTGCTTTACATGTGTACTATTAATTTTATCGGTCATTCTTTTTTTGTATGTGTTTGTTTTCTTACTTATTAATTGTGACACATTCGAAATAAATCAATTCAATTCAATTTAATTCAAAACGTATGAGGGCAGATGTGAGCACAGTCATGTGACTCTCACTAACGTACAAGGACAGATTTGAGCACAGTCATGTGACTCTCACTGACGTATAAGGACAGATTTGAGCACAGTCATGTGACTCTCACGACCGTATAAGGACAGATTTGAACGCAGTCATGTGACTCTCATGAACGTATAAGGACAGATTTGAGCAGTCATGTGACTCTCACTAACGTATAAGGACAGATTTGAACGCAGTCATGTGACTCTCACGACCGTATAAGGACAGATTTGAACGCAGTCATGTGACTCTCACTAACATATAAGGACAGATTTGAACGCAGTCATGTGACTCTCACTAACATATAAGGACAGATTTGAGCACAGTCATATGATTCTCACTAACGTATGAGGGCAGATCTGAGCACAGTCATGTGACTCTCACTAACATATGAGGACAGATTTGAGCACAGTCATGTGATTCTCACTAGCGTATGAGGGCAGATCTGAGTACAGTCATGTCACTCTCACTAACGTATGAGGACAGGTGTGAGCTCAGTCATGTGACTCTTACCTACGGGGTCTCTCTGGTTCTGCTGCAGAATCTTGCTGTTGCTTCCGTCCATGTTGGCTGTGTTTATCGTGTTGCCGTCAGTCCAGTATATTTTCCTTAAAGAAATGATAAAAGCAATACAATAAATTAAAGCTACATTAATTTTAGACCCGACTGAGACCTTGGAAAAAAATATAAACAGAACCTCATTCTTCACTGGAGAGACAGTATTGTATGGCATATGTACACAAGAAATATCAAATGAAATGCAGGCATCACTGTTATTTAGAGTATGTGCAGCCTCATATGCAGCGTCTGTGTCGTTATGGTTATACATAAATATTACGGAGTAATGCTGAAGGTGCAAAATTATTACTTAATGAATGAAAGAACTTTCCTAGGGACTGTCATTAGCCGGTAAACAAAATCATTCATGTCGCCCTGCCCTGTGAATGCATTATCACATCAAACACAAAGGCTGGTGACTGGTGACCTTCATGAACTTATCCAAATTACTTTCAGATACAACAGGTAATAATAATAATAATAATAATAGTAAACAGTAGCACAATGAATCTTCTGGCATAAAAGAGAAGGGTAGAAATATGGTGCATTTTAAATGGTCTTATATAAGGACTTATTAAAAAGTACTACATGTTTATAAATTTCCAATTTCTGATAACAACTCAACCTTTTAACATGCTTGAAAAGTAGCATGAATTTAGCTGGGAATACGAGGAATAACACTTTGAATGTGTGTAATTATGTAAATTTCCTCCGATATAATGTATGCAACATGATGCAATAAAGCAGCAATGTACTGCATTCTGTGCTTTAATATACACTCACATACCACATGCATATTTGTTCACATAAATAAATAGATGCCTTACATACAGCATTACTTGTTGCATGTTTTTTTGGGGGGGGGCTTTTTTTCAGCTTTATTAGACAGGATAGTGTAGAGAGACAGGAAGAGCTAGGAGGAGAGAGAGAGGGAGAGACATGCGACAAGGGTCGGCGGTCGGACTCGAACCGCCAACGTTGCGGCTCGCAATGAGCATGTGGAAAGCGCTGTATGGGATACCCCACTGGAAGCCCCTACTTGTTGCATGTTAATGTCATTTCTCCTACTTACCCCTTGACTGGGTGTAGGACCAGACACTTGGGCTTATCGATGCCGTGAATGATGGAGGTTTTCAGAGACCCGTCCAGCCGGGCCACGCTTATCTGGGTCTCATCACTCTCCGAGCTCAGCCAGTACATGTTCCGGGACAGCCAGTCTATGGCCAGCCCACGGACATTCAGTATATCTGAAATATATACAAGAACATGTGTGTCTCACCCAAATAATATACATATAAATGTAAACATACACACACACACACACACACACACACACACACACACACACACGCACATGTACACACACACAAACATGCGCAGGCACACACACACACACACACACACTCATTCTCTCTCTCTAACACACACACACACACACACACACACGCACACATGCAAACATACACACACACGCACACACACAATAAACAAGCAAGTAATCTGGAAGGTTTTGTGTGCAAAACCATTTCTGGAGAGCCCTAAAATTTGATCAGACCACTATACTAAACAAGAACTATGCTAAACAAGAACAAGAACTGTGTACTACTCTTACTGTGCAATGCAGGTTTTTACAAGTAATTAATTCCATTTCAATTCATATCATACACAATGAGATGTCGCTAATTCGTCAAAGTACTTTTCCTGACATTACAGAATAGCAAGGAACAGTTTCAGTACAAACTCAGGGACAGATTTAAACTTCTAAAAAAATCAGCTAGGTGTTCAGACTTTTGCTCAGATCCTACAAAGATGCTTATCTAGGTTTGGGTGAGGGGAGAGCAGGAAACCCCCATGAGGTCCATCCATTAAATTCAGCTAGCATGGGAAGCCATTTTTAATGCCTTATCACTGTGCGTCAGGCTCATGGTGGCGTTAGTGTCCCAGAGCGATGCAGACGTGCCTTCCATCCTTCACAAAGCCTGCAGAAACTCTCGGGCCTTTTAGGAATGCGAACGGAGGATCAACGCCATACTATTTCAACACATCGTGCCACAAGTTTACGTGGGAAGATCGGAGGCGCGTCCTTGGAAACGGCCGCGTTTAAAAAAAAAAATCGAAAGCGGCGTTACCTCCAGAGACGACCGTTTCCATGGCGGTCCCGTTTATGAAGCCCCGCTTTATGGTTTGGGTCTTCACGTCGGTCCAGTAAATCCTCTCCTCCAGCGCGTCGTAATCCACCACCGACACGTTGTCGATATCCGGGACGGTCAGGGCCGTTATGATGTTGAGGTACGGGTTGTCGATATCCACCCCGCGAATTTCCGAACGCCGAGCGTACAGGAGGAACCTCTTCAGCGCTGCAGCAAACGAAGCGTAAATTCATCTTATATCCGAGACACGAACGTGAAGCATGAGTGATAATTATGGTTTAAGCGTCCGCGGGATTATTACCGTCCAAGGACAGCCGAGCATTTTGTAAACACCCCGCGGTAAGTCCGTGCATTAATTACACCGCGTAAACATAATTTAAAATGAGTGACAGGCAATTGAACACGGCTGACTATTTTACGTGCGAGATGGACACGTAATGACGATATTAATCACGCATGTCAGAAGGGGGGGGAGGCAAAGGGGGCACATGATAAATTTAAACGCCAGTCAGAAATGTGCTTTAAAAAGCACAACACTAAGAGCAAACTCTACTGCAAACTCCATTATACGCGCTTATGATGAGACTGGTGTCCACCAAAGGACCGTTTCCTCACAACATAATGTTTTTAATGTTGATTCCAGGAAAACAAAATGGAAACAGAAACTAGAAATGATTCCCAACATCGTAAAAACGTCAGAGATTTTGGAACTCAGAAAATAACGTTCTTCACAGGAGAGCAAACTGTAGTACAATAAAATAATATCTCTAACGAGACAAGATAAGCAGCATCTATTTGTTTCGTGTGGTTACTCTTTCATAATCAATAGGAGAAAAAGTAGCACAAGTAATAAATATTAATTTGAAAAAGCAAAGCACAGAGTATATACTGTCCTCTACAGACTTTCCTTTCCAGATAAAAAAAAAAGTTCTTATTTTGTGATTAACACTCTGACACTGACTGATTAGGTAGTACTCCAGGGTGAACATCACAGGTAGCCCTGGATTTTAAAGTCACCTCTATGGGTAACTTTCCCCTACTGTCCCTTATCTGAGTATAAATAAAAAAATAACATGGCATTTTGACTATGACAGGGTGCTTGTGATGCATGAAAAAGCGTCCTCAAACAGAGGATAAACTGAAGTACCATCTTGCTAGCCCACGCAATAAATACATTATTATTTCACAGGGAACAGACATCACTGTATTAACACGTCCATGTGAAATACGGCCCACTGGAGCGGCAGCCCAGCACCATGAACAGTTATGTTGACCTTCCCTTAAGGAATCTATTAGCAGGGTGACTGACACTGAGAATAGCATTGAGAGAGAGCAGTCCCTGCATTCTCTGCAGGCTCCCCGGAATAACAACGCCAAACCGCCGTTTGAATCACAGCTGAATTCCGCGTCGCATTCCGCCTCAACGGAAATTCGGCTTTCACACGCGCCGGAGAATTCACAAGCAGGAGAGTAACGGCCGTTTCATTCGAATTCTCGATGGACATATGACCATACCCACATGGTCACGTGATATCACATTTGCTGTTCAAAAATGTATAAGAGGAATAATATGATTTGAGGCATTGGGACGGATTTAACATGAATTGGTTAATGTTCACTAGAATTGATATGTTAATAGTAACTAATAAACACAGTAGTTAAATGGTAGTGTTTCACAAACACAGTGTGCTGAGTTGATTAAAGAACTTAATTACAGGTAAAGGAAAGCTGTAGTGTGGAGGCTGTAGGAAAGGGCTGATACTCACTGGAGCAGGACCTGTTGTTGGGGCTCAGCTTCATCAGGTAAGGGCAGGAGCAGGTTGCCGTTCGGTTGTAGTTAATCAGACACAGGTGTGAGCACGGGCCCCTCCCCTCGTTTGCTTCACAAGGGTTTGCAGCTGCGGGAATGAAATGTTTATGACAGACTTACCAAGAAACCCCCAAAAACAACGAGTACACACGTTCACACACACCCCCAACCCCCCCCCCCCCCCCCCAAAAAAAAAAAACAACAGCATGCACACACAAATTATTCTATTAGTCTCAATAAAAAAAGGCAATATTTTTATAAAAATAATTTCACTGTCTTTGTGTACTTGAACAAATCTAGCTGGTCATGCCTCAGTTGATATCAGTGGGAAATGCTTCTATACTATATATAAATAGCTTTGTTATCTTTCTGCTTAGTGAGTACAGATTAAACCACAGAGAGCAATTCTGCAGGAAAACCACTGGATTACTCACGTTTTCTCACGTCACGGTTTCTTATCAAAAGTATATCAGCCCTTGTCACTAAAATAAGTGTTATTGCTTCTGCCTCCTGTTCATTAAAAAAAGATCAGAGCAGTCAGCTTCCGTGATTTCATACGATTCTTCTGACTGCGGCTAAATCATTACAAGAGCAGGAGAGTAGCTTTAAGACCGTGTTTATGATTCTCGTATAAGCCACAGTACATCTTAGGAGTTAGAAATAAATCTGCTACAAGATCACCAGTAAAAAAAGAGAGTATTTCCCACAAAGGGGAATTCAATAATGAATCCATTATTTAATTTATATTTACCCCTGAAAACAGGCCAGACTTCCCACTCCCTACTCAGAACTAATTTGTCAAACAGGAAGAGCGGGCCTGCGACAAACCGGCCAATCAGGGTCAAACTAACGCCAAGGACTTTTATTGTGCCCGTTTCCCCCCCCCCCACCCTCCGTTTTCTTCCCTTCTTCTACCCGTCATCTGCAGTCCCTGCGGAGCGCAAACCTGGAGGCCCAGTTCCTGTTAGCACGCCTGCGCTCTCCCCACCACACATAACGTGTTTACAACCAGAGCCCCGGCCAGGGGGCCCGGGCACGCGTCCAACCCGCCGTTTCCCCTCCGTTAGGCCGCCAAACAGGAAGCGCGGGCGGCCATTTGGCCCTCGGCCTCCTCCGCCAAACACCGCTCTCCATCACGGACGCGCGGGGGCCAAACTGGGGGACGGCATCCGGACGCTAGGCGACAGGCCACAGTTGGTTAGCCTGGACTCGGCTTAACAATCCTTTTCCCACAGGGCTCTTTAAACTGGATTAGACGCGCTCACTGGCGTCCGTGACAACCGCGGCTCGATCCGCGCACGCTTATCTATGCAGAACAGTCACAAAGCTGTTTAATTCATTATTTATTTTTCTTAAAGTAAATTGGAATACGTTACATTAGTGTAAGTAAAAGGATGGAGCCATTAATTTGTGAGCAGCTGGACCAAGCAATAACTTGTGTCCACCGGGACAGCGTTCAGAGAATACGAGCTCCTATTTTTGGGTAAAATAAATGGGCCTGGCTGAAGATGCTATGGGACTTAATAACTTAAATACAGCCAAATCACAAGGCTTCAAAATAAAATACAAAACAAGCACTCGAGTCAGATCCAATAAGTGCAAGCAGTAGGGTTTGAATGCCACCTATTTTTTAATCAATATAACACAGACAGTAATGACTAAATGACTCAAGAGTGTAGTATGAGAACAGTCAGGCCTGTAAAAAACCCATAATTAACAATTACAACAACACTTCATCACAGAGCAATTACCTTGGAAGTTACCTTATTTATTTATTAACGTATTTCTTTCTTTATTTATTTTACAAACACAGTTTGACGAGTTCAGTAATCACCAAAACCTTTTGTGCAGTTGAATTTATTTGAGGATCAAAGTTTAGGGAAATTGTTAAAAATGATGCTGACATTGAGGGCCTAAGGATTTCCTTATTTTGTATTTTCATCATTTGAAGTTTTGAGTGCTTCAGATTCAGTTATTGAATGCTGAATGTGCAGTGAGTTCATGGGCTCTATTTCCCAAAGTCAATGTCACACGGTGCATGTGCACAGCCAATGACGCGGCGTGGAGCACACCGGGCGTAGCTTGTGCTCGTTGGATATTTTTGGGACCAGAGACGAGGAACGCACAGCGTAATGTGCGTGGCACGCCTGGAAACTGGGCGGGGTCATACTGAATTATCAGTGGGCGTGGTGCAGCTGCATCTATTAATAACCAATCAAATGGCCTCTTTTCATTCATTTCGTGTCATGCGCACTCGAGTCGTGTGCATTGTGCAGGGCGTGCTGACAATTTCCGTAGTCCACCGCTGCCATGGGCGAGGAGGATAAGGATTTACTAATCAGGTGCTTATCACAAGATGCTCTTTTGTGGGAGATGCAGATTTGGCCTGTCACTTTTTAAAAAAAAACTTGTGTTCGAATGAATCTCATAAGAAAGATTTGTCCTTATTTGTTCTAATTTTCTTCTGTCAGAATTAGAACATTGCCTAAACGTTTATAATGGGTCAGTTTTAATTTCCCATTAAATGTGTAGCTAAATAGCTTAAATGCTCTTTAACTAATACATAATGACAATAGTATATTGAAGTTTAAGTAAACAAAATAAAAGGAAGTCACTCAGTGTTGCTCAAATGAAAGAAAGAAAAAATTATAACACGAGTCCATCATTAATTTACAACAATGGCATGGCTTAACTGAACTGAGCAGGACTGGATGAGTGGTGGTTTCATCATGTTTTAACATTACAGGCATTTAGCAGACTCTTTTATCCAGAGGGACTTACACAACCTTTTATATAGCATTTACATTGCATCCATTTATACAGCTGAATATACCTGTACACTGAAACAATGCAGGTTAAGTACCTTGCTCAAGGGTACAACGGCAGTATCCAACTGAACCTATTACCTTTAGGTTACGAACCTGTTTTCTTACCCATTATACTACTCTGTCATCCCATAAGTGCTTTAAATACATTTATTTCAGTTAGCCTATTTATCCCCTGGTTCCAAATCAGCACAGGTTTGACCTGAAACATGACAAAACCACAACTGATCCAATCCCGTATACGTACCTTCTTTTTAGCAATAAATGAAAGAAAAACATGACCTTCCTTTGGTTGCAGGTTTAAACATCCATGCACAATATGCTCTTTAGAACCAACAGTGATTTGTCCCATAAATATGCAGATATTAACGATTTATGCAGTTATTTTTCGTAACCTCTGTTCTAAGTGTCCCGCACACACTTTGCAGTTGTAACACGGGACTACGTTAACATTTGTTCAAATTGTACATGAACCATTTGTGACCACCTCAAGCTTAATATGACTTATTGTTGCAGACAAGTGTACACTCTTTGTAGTGTAATTTCACAGCTCTTGATTGCATTGAGTAATTCATTAAAAAGTGAAAATTTCCACAGTTCTGCCAGTTCTTCCCTATATATCTGGTGATGACTCTCTGTGACCATCAGTAATTAGAAAAGTATACATGCCAAAAATCTTTTTCTTCACATGAATATTATTTTATGTATAAAAATGCTGGCAATACACGTTCAAGCTGATCTTAAAATTTCCACCAGTAAGATATGTTAGGCTGCTCAATTATGTTGGTATGAACAAATGCATATTGGAATATGCAATAATTATTATTTGTTACTTGTTTCACTCAAATGCTAATTATATCTACGTTTTTGTTTTATGTTGATATTACATTTATTATGCCAGAAAGCAAGATAGTTCCAAATGCTGCATTAATTATCAAACTCTGTTTATTAAAGCAGTCTATCCATAATTGGTGCCAGTACTGTCGCTATCATTTTAACTACAGTCAATTAAAATTAAAAGATTGTTGCATTTATAGTCATTCTGCTCATTGCAGACGGGTGTAAAAAAAAAGAAAACAGAAAAACAGAACACAGGACCACAATTCAGTATAAGAACAGCCATAACCAATTAAAATAGAAATAAATACAGGAACTAAAATGATTAAAAAAAAGAAATGAAACAATTAATAATAAATTCAAAGTTTGCAGTTGTTTTTCCTTTTGGGATTTATATCAAAGTCAAACTGGGAAGCACATTATCGACAAAAACTGTTGATTGCCTCTTGAATAGACTGAGAAACATGCGTTCAGAAATCGCCGAAATTAGCAATCCACTGGACGATGGCCTGTGCCATACGCCTTAGACGTGATCTGAGCAGGCGAGAGGCGAAGGGTGCAAATGACAGACCGGGCTGACCCAGAAATTATGATGAGGGACCATAATTTCACTGCTCTATGCGAGACTGACTGACACACCCTCAGCAGTGGCTCCCCTCCCACTTTGGTGCACGGCGAGTCAAAAAATTACCAAACCGCTCAGGCACGTTGAAATATATGGAGAAAATACCATTTTCCAGTGCGCAACAGGCTATGGGCTGGCCAGAAAATAGAGCCCCAAGACAGAATAAAAAAAAAAACAGGACCGGCATCGTTCTTCTTAGCATAAGCACACAAAGGCACGATGATTCAAACAGGAATCACGGACACATAGAAAAGTTAAACGGTCTATATTTCACTTGCACATACACGACAGAGTTCAACTGGCAATCAACCACCTGACAGGACAACTAGCATGGCGAAGCAGTCAACCAGTGCAGTTCGTAACCGGAGTCTGCTTATTAATGTTATGCACGGCACCAAATTCACCTACTGTAAAGTTTGAGAAGAAAAATCGGGACAAAAAAAAAAAACCGTGAATAATTTGAAGCCATTTTAACAACTTGGGATACAGCCGGGAAACATGGCGTCCAAGTTCATGCCTGTACGCAGTGACCATGAGAAAATCGTGGGCGGGTCCAAGTCTTTCATGCCACGTCCCCCGGGGAGGAAATTTGTTTTTCTTGGACGTCTCGCACGGTGTAAACAAACAGCGGGTGTGCGATTGCCGTAGCTGGCCATGAACAGCCTGTGAGGCTTGGAACTCTTCCCACGCTGCCAGGGAAACAAAGCGAAACGGCACGGATCGATAAGGGCGCACAGCAACACACTCAAGCTCCCGTTGTTCCCGTTGGCCGTTTTTAAAGTGTGCTGGGGGTGTAAATGCTTATGTGAATGTATAACTGCTTTATGGAATAAGCTGATCTGTGTGTCATTAATGTGGCTTTGACTGTTCTGTAGTGTAACAAAAATACATGAAAACCGATTAGAACCCTATCATTTCAAATGAAGCTGTTTGTTGAACACTGCAGAAATGTTTCACAAAATATAGCACCTACGAGTTGGAAAATTAAATGTAGTGGAGCGTGGTCATCAACAATCAGATACTACACACTGTAGTACCAGAGTCAGTCACCACACACTGTAGTACCACAGAGTCAGTCACCACACACTGTAGTACCAGAGTCAGCCACCACAGACTGTAGAACCACACAGTCAGTCACCACACACTGTAGTACCAGAGTCAGTCACCACACACTGTAATACCACATAGTCAGTCACCACACACTGTAGTACCACAGAGTCAGTCACTACACACTGTAGTACCACAGAGTCAGTCACTACACACTGTAGTACCAGAGTCAGTCACTACACACTGCAGTACCACAGAGTCAGCCACCACACACTGTAGTACCAGAGTCAGTCACTACACACTGTAGTACCAAATACAATTAACTTAAACGTTCTGTTGCGCTCCATTGCATTGCTTTCTTGCAATGCGCAAGATGATTCTTAAATACCGACAGTGCATTTAAATGAACTCACTGCAACTGAGCATAACCAGTTTCATATCCCACTAAATTGAAAACATGTGGCGATGCCGAATTTTACGGCCCTGGTGGTAATTTGCCGCATGCTTAGTAAATAAAGCCCTTAATCTGCAGGCTGAGAACAAGAGTCCAAATAGCGTACCCCCACTAGAGATTTAAAATTCCACCCAGAATCACCTTCAAAAATGATTAAGGAAAAATAACAAAATAGTGTCCTGATGGACGGATTTGTAATCCTGCTGGGAACACACTACCAGGTCGGGGTCACTATACAACATGCAGAGGGGCAAAACCAGAGTCGAGGTCGAATTGAACGAACAGAGTCAAACACACAAAATCCACTAAGGCAAACAAACCAGAAGGACTAAGAAGAATCGGAGTCGAACAGAACAAGTCAATGGTCAAACACAAAATCCAATCAGAAAACAAACAAGGAGGAACAAAATCGAACAAAATAAGGTCAAACAACACGCAAAGTCAAACAAAGTAATCACTATCTACAAGTAACGATCACAAATTTCAAAGAGCTAGTCTCCACTGATGAATAGCAAATTTTCAAACCAACTAACCGGAGGTGATTTGATGATGAACCAGAATACAACATTGCATTAAAAATATATTATTCGTTACATGTCTGATGCAAGACTCATCGCTTTACATTCTGGATGCAACAATAGCAAGCTTCCTGTCTCGCTATGCTCCGCGCTGTACCACCGGCACACAGAAAGACACAGGCTGTGAGAGAAACTGGCAACCACCCACGGGGTGGAGTTTCACTCAAGAGAAACTAGCGAGGTGTGTCATGCTTTAGGTTGTGATTGCAGTTCACCCTTGTGGACACACGATTGGTTTCCAAATAACCTATTTCGAAATGTATTGCTACTTTAAGCTTTTTGCAAATATGATCACAGTAGCACAGAATGTTTCCATTGGAAGCTTATCTCCCTTGCTGAAAGTGGTTGCTTGAGCATTAACTCAGGAAGAATATCAACGCGTTTAATAAGCACCAGTGGCTGGGGACTCCCGACCAGAGAAGACCGGCCATGACACAGCGAGAGAACTTTAAGCAAAGAAGAATAACAGAAAGCACAGATCCAGCCAACAAAAACCTGTGACAACTGAAAAATAAAAGCGGAGAAGCTCGAAGTGAATGCAGGAGAAGACGCTCCTCACCCTGAGGCTGTCTGCTGGGGTGGTAGATCTGCAGGTCGAACGGCTGGGCGCTGGTCTTCTGGATCACCGTCACGTTCTGCCCGGTCCACTTGTTGGCCTTGGCCAGGGTGTTGGTCCTCCAGTCGGTCCAGTAAATGCTGCCCTCGAACAGGGAGACGGCGAAGGGGTGAGAGAGGTACTCGTGTCCCTTCAGGATCTCCATCACCCCGGTCCCGTCGTACAAGGCCGAGTAAATGGCGTCAGACCTGGGGGGGCACATAAACCACAGCATGAGCAGGACTTTCAGACCTGGGGGGGCACATAAACCACAGCATGAGCAGGACTTTCAGACCTGGGGGGGCACATAAACCACAGCATGGGCAGGACTTTCCGGTTGTGCAGAACTAATATACCGTATATGTATATAGTATACAGTGAGCTCAATAATGTTTGGGACAAAGACATATTTCTTCTGGCTCTGTACTCCACAATTTTAGATTTGTAATCAAAAAATTCACATGTGGTCAAAATACAGATTCTCAGCTTTTATTAAAGGGGTATTTTATACAGCAGATCAGAATGCATGAATGCACCAGTGATGACTAGCCATAGAAGATTTAGTGAACAGAAAAACAGAGGCTACACTGCAAGATGCAAACCACTAGTAGGCCATAAGATCTGGATGGCCAGGTTACAGTTTGATAAGAAGTACCTAAAAGAGTTCTGGAAAAAAGTGTTGTGGACAGAGGAGACCCAGATTTGCCTTCAGAGTGACGGCAACAGCTAAGTGTGGAGGCCTAAAGAAGGAACCTCCGGACGTGCATAGCAGCCCCCGCTCTGTGAAACATGGTGGTGGAGGTGTTATGATTTAGGCATGCATGGCTGCCACAGGTACTGGCTCACTTAACACTAGAACTGCCATGGGGTAAAACTTACCCGTTTCTGTTTTTCAAGTATATGTAGGCCTAACTCTGTTTCAATAAAAAAATTATGTCTCCCAGTCCTTGACTTTTTACTAAAATTGAGTTATTAAGCACCTCCTAATGTAAGAAAGTTATAGATAAAAACATTAAAAAGTTTGAGGCATTTATACGTATAAGCAATAGTAAAATTTACCCACTATAGAAAGCATTTATTTTTGGCGTATAACCACATAAGGGCATTTCTTTTCACGCGGTTTGTGTTCGTGCATTTCAGTTGCCACGCAACGTGTGTTATTTATATTTTATTGTTCTATTTTTTGTATTCCATTTTCATATCCCATTCCATTGTTCTCGTGCCTTTGAATGGCATAACAAAGTCGTGTAGCCTATTTAGGAATTGCGCATGTTCTTTGAAAGGCCTCTGTTGCTGCCTAGTTAGCTTATTGTAAAATAAAAAGAAACAATAGACAAAATGGATCGACGAAAAAGATTAATGGATGCCAGTGAGGCATTAGCATTGCTGAATGCTTTGAGTGATGGGGAGTCTGATGGTGGGGAGGTCTCCGGGTTGAGCGAAGTGTCCTGGGTCGGCGAGGAAGATGCATCGGATGGATCATCTGACAACGAGCCAGAGCCTCAGAGGAAAGTATCGTCGAGGTGGTCGGATCAAGTTGTGCCTGCAGTGTCAACTATTGGCATATGTACAGTACTTGCACAAGGTAGGCATAAACTTGGCACATTCACTCTCATTGTACCTACCTAGCTAGTTATCGATAAGGTAAATCTCAATAACTCAATTGCATTGATGTCTGTTACCGGCACTAGCTAACTAGCTCTATTTTTCGTTTTGTACAATTTTTTCTTCCTATTTTCAAGCTGAAATATTTCCACTTTTGTTGCTAACAGTTGTTCCTGAATTCCAAAGAGCACTTGTATTTTTCCGTTTCACAAGATTACACAGTGCCTATCTAACCACAATGTAACGTTTCGAGCAAGGAGCCACATTAGCCTACATTGTGGCGTTAATTGTTGATGTGACTGCTGATAGCAGCGTCAAAATTAATTATGAAGTGTACAGAAGCATATAATCTGCTCACGTACATCCTCTAAACTCATGTCCTTCCTCTGATCTAAATTCATTTGAACGTGCATCATTTGCTGAAGTGAGAACCTAAAGCAATTAGCCCCCGATTCTCAGCACCTGGTGATGTCTATGGGTCACAGACTTTGGGACACAGACAGTATGTCATTCCATGCAGAAAAGTACTAAACATGACAACTTTAATATGTTCCAGACATTATGGAACATATTGTATAAAAAGTGGGGTAACGTCTACATGGTGAAACCATAGCGTATAAAATGCTGTTAAATAAAAGCTGAAAATGTGCACTTTAACGACATGTGAATTGTTTGACTACACATTTAAAATTGTGGAGTCCCAAATGCATATAACACACACACACACACACACACGCCCCTTACTAAAGCCCATGTTCCTGCTGATGCATGCCATTGCTGCCTACCGAGCATCTGTCCACACAATCCTCTTTTCCAGGTGATCCAATGTGAGTCCGTTAGGCCACGCCCCCACGTCCATGTCCCTGAAGACAACATGTCTCCCGCTCCCGCTCATGGAGGCGGCTTCGATCCGCGGGAAGGTGGCGTCCCAGTCTGTCCAAAACACAATTCTGAACACAGAATGGCCTGTTAACCTCATTTGTTTGTGTGTCTGTCCAATCACACACCTCTGCACCTGTTAACATCATCCGTGTGTGTGTCTGTCCAATCACACACCTCCGCACCTCCCTGCTTTCAATCAAGACATGTTTCTGCTAATTACTTTATTTATTATTATTTATTATAATTATATTGTGAATTCTGTATTAATTCCAAATATTAATCAAGCTGCTTATTTTCAAAAATGTTCCATCAACACAGAATTCAACACCTTGTATTCAAATGCAATGTACCACTATCATGATCTTTTCAGATTTTCATAAGAAGAGCAAGTTTTAAGGAGAACTGCAATAGGAGGTGGTGCCTCAGCATAAATTAGTGCCTAATGCCTTTTCTCATGAAGTCACTTAAGTTAATTGGCCATTGAACACTGATGCTCAAAAATAAAATATGGTACATAGTTTTTTCCCCATTTAAACCATGGCCATTTGGTCCATTAGCAGCCATTTTTCACAGTCCTGTCCTTGAATATGCTGAAGGTTCAATGGTCAAAATAATTACTTCAATAACTGCGCAAAGCACTTTTCCATGCTTAACATAAAGCTGTCTTAACAGATCCAGCCATGAGCACCAAATGGATCCTGAAATCTTAACCCTCTTTTATAGTACTGACAAAGCAGCCAGGATTTTAAGTGGGCCACACTCCATTTTGTCAACAAGTCTCCTAAATTGGAAATTCAGACTACATTTCAAAAGAGTAAACTGCTCACTCAATAAATTCCATGTGGTCAACCAGCACGAGAATGGTTCAATATTACTACTTAACAACAGTTTTATTCATTGTGTTGATCTCAGGAATTTTACTTTTACTTGGAATTTGGAACTTGCCAAATTGTGCTTGTTAAGTGTATAATAATTAATAATAATTTGCAGCTATACACAAGTTAGAAAATACTGTACTATACTCAAATAACATGCAGCATTAACATAAAAAATGTATTTCTGTTTCACAGTACATGAGGAAATATCCAAATTATTATTATTGCCACTTTCAGATATTGCTATACATTATTTAAAAAATATATATATTTCAGTATTCTTAATTTCTATAAGAACAGAAAAAAACTTGAGAGGACAGAAAAGAGAGATGCTATGAGAAAGCCAATCATATATGAATATCATCATGGACTGAGGGCATATTTTTAGTTAAGTATGTGTTACAATAGCCATGTATTTTGCCATTGAAATTTAGTGCACATTGGGCATGGTCTGTAATGGCTAACAAGCATTCTCTGACATTCTCAAGACATTGCAGCCCAGGATGAACAGCATGGTTATATTTCCTCCCTGTTGTGATGTACAATGTTGTCACCACGTTGTTTTCTGAAGCCAAAATACAAAACTGTACCCAAGCCCGAAACCAATCAAAAGTGACAACAAAGCAATATTGCAGGATTTATCCTCAAGTCAATGATGTTGTTCATTGGATCAGACCCTCAAACCAATATTCCAGTTGTGTGAGTAAGTGAAATTAATTAGATCAAATGAATGCCAGCCAATCACAGTCAACATTCACGTGTAGCTCTCCAGACATTATGGGTTCACTGCAGCATTCCTTCAGGTTGGAGATGAGCACAGGATCTTCTTGAGACTTTCCGTATTTCCCAGATGTAGATCGAGCTATTCTAATCCTGACTGTTGCGTGCTTTAAACACCACCTATAGGATACTACAGTTGTGTGCATTATAAAACGTGCTGCTGACCAGATTTTACGAGAAAATAAGGGCTGTTCATACAGAAAAATAATCAAACTGCACAACCCTTTATAGCAGGGCTGCCCAGTGTTATCCGAAAAAGGCTGATTTGGGTGCAGATTTTTGTTTTTTTCAAGTAATTAACTAATCGTGGTCGTCAGTCAAGCTCTTGATATGTAGAATCAGGTGTCTTAGCGCTTGGCCAAAATAAAATCTGCAACCACACTTAACACATATGTAGCCTACTTTCACCTACTTTTTTATGTTCAACTGACATAAAAAATATTGTGTTGCATTGAAAACAATTAGAAAATACACTGTATACGGTGTTACTCTCTCACAACTGTTCTTCCATTAAATTGTCATTTTAAAAGATAATTGATGTTCACACAATGAATATTTCACCCCATTATTAATTTGAACAAATGGCTGTGCGTTACACCAACTCAAAATGTAGTCAAGTAATTTTTTAAGAACATCATTGTCATTTAGAGACTGAAACAATTATGGAATTACCGATAATTTAATTTACCTTTGCTCAATAGCTTTTATTCTTTATTCTGTTGATTGACAGACAAAGACTTGCACTTTTCAAATTGCAAATCCACATGTCATCATTGAAGTGCCTGAGCTGGGGCCAGGCAGTATTAACCGGGTACCTGATATATACTAATAATTGAATAATTATATTCAGTCACAAGTCAACAAACTATAGCAAATAAAGAAAAAATTATGTGATGAGAGGTATACAGAACAAAACAAAAAATGCTTAAATGTGCACATTTAATAGATATGTAATTTGCTATGAAAAAAACAATCTTAAATGTACAATTATTTTAGTCTTAATTATTTTAATACATATCCTCACAATGTGAGTGTTGTCTCACAGCAGAAGGCCAAATACTTCCTCTGTGTAACATGCATAGAAAGCAGCACACTCTAAGTGTTCTGAACAGGATAAAAAGCCATAGTTTGAAGCAGATAAACAAGCATTTATCTAACCACTTATATTTAACTGTGATGATTACTGTATTTTCGTGAATGTCATGTTGCTGTGCCTGGAAGGTCTTAAGGCACATGAATGAGTACATTCATAAACTACACCAACCCATAGACCCTGTAATTTAGTTACATTCTGGTGAAAAAATACTTTCCCGCATCAAGAAGGATGTTTTGTTTGGAATCCATTATTCATTGATTTATGGATTTTGGACATCACAATTAGAAATTAATTGTGACTGTGTCTCACTACGTTATTCCTCATAAAAGGGGAGAAAGGAATGGGATTGTGAGTGTGTGTGTGTGTGTGCACATGTGAGTTAGTGTGTGTGTGTGTGTGAGTGTGGTCATGCATGCACGTGTGTGTGTGTGTGTGGGCATTAGGGTTGGGCCGATGTAAAAAATTTGAAACCGGTTAATATTAAGCCAAATACCAGACCGGACTGGTAATACCGAATTCTACCACTAGGCTAAGGTGTCCCTTTACTGAGAAATAATGCCCACCCTTGGACCAATCAGAATCGAGTAGCCTATTTAGTAAAGCCGTTGTATAATGAAATTGGATCTCCTTGTTGCCGGCCTCGGCACTAAATTGCGAACGGCCTGTCGATCTTTTTTTTTTTTGCACTCAGACCCTAGTGGCTCCGTTTATAAACAAACATAATATTATGTTAATCACGTCGTCATGTTGTTTATTACTAATGCAATACAAGTTTGATTTAGCGCCGTCGGCACAGGTTGCCGATGTAGGCTACTTTTTAACTTGCCAGTAGGCTACGTCTCATAATGACAAATGCGGTTCATTCGGTTCGCATAAAATCAAACCGGTTTAAGCTCGTACACCGGACCGGACCGGACTGGCAAAACCGGAAACCGACCCAACGCTAGTGGGCATATGTGTGTGTGCATGCACGCACATGTGTGTGTACATGTGTGCGCATGTGTGCGTGTGTGTGTGTGTGTGTGTGTGCATGTGTGCGCGCGTGTGTGTGTCTATGGGAGTAAAAACGCACCCATATCCGGGATCCAGGGCGATGGCTCGTGGGTGTTCCATGCCCCCGGCGATCAGGGTGGTGCGCATGTCTCCGTTCAGCTTGGCCACCTCGATCTGATCCAGATTGCTGTCGATCCAGTAAAGGTTCCCCGCTATCCAGTCCACAGCCAGCCCCTCCGGCGTAGCCAAGCCATGCTGCACCACCACTTCAATCCCCGTCACACCTGCAATGGAACCCATGACTTAGATATTAAAGATCCGGCAGGTTAAAAGCAAGGCAGGCAGGCATCTGGAAGGTAAAATCTTATAACGCTGGTGGAGTCACAACCACCAGAGGCCATGCAGCACAGCTTGGAGAACAATCTATGTGGAATAGCTGTTTGGGTGTAACGATACTCAAAATCCAAGATTCAAAATGGCTTTTGATTTTGAGGGCATAAATCAATTCAATTTCTGATTCTTTACGGACAGCTACACTATTGTCACACCAATGACTCAAGACCAATACTTAGTACTTACATTGAAAACTACTTGGAAAAACTAAGCTGATTGTAAGAAAAGACAATGGCATGGTAGTAAAATTAAGCAGAAAACTGGCTCTCTAAAACTAAAATATTTAGCGAAGCAGGCCAGCTGACAAATCATTTCCTATTAGCAGCGATGATCTGAGGAATCAATGTGGTGAGGGAAAAGATTCAGTAGCCAGTCAGATTGAGAGGATGATTATGCAGAGGCCAATTAGATACAGAGGATGATTATGCAGAGGCCAATCAGATACAGAGGATGATTATGCACAGTACTCTGGGAATTTCACCAAGGTGTTGTATGGTGTGTTTGAAACAGTAAGAGAGGAAAGGAATCCATCTTCACTGATGGCACCAGATTATGGATCAGTCAGGACTTTGCATGGATTTAGAGCATTTTAGCACTTTTATTCTAATACCTCCGGTTTCAGAAAGCTTTCCTCTGTAGATCTTATCTTCAACGACATCGGTCCAATAGAGCTGGCTTTGCATGAAGTGGAAGTCTAAGGCGATGGTGTTCCTCAGGCCAGGGACGAGAAGACTGTAGTCTCGTCTGTGAAGATCGATCCTCCGGATCTCGTGGCGAATGGAAAATATGATAAAAGCCTCAAATGGATCTGACAGAGAAACAGATAAATAACAAACATGGAAAAAAACCTAGAGGCATAAATCAGATTCAGAGTTTTTTATATACTTCACTTACTGAGCTGGAACGGCAGGAGGTACAAATAGAAAACAAATTTGTACAGGTCAAACGTTTAGTCATGTCCATGTACAGCTTAAATGAATATCAAACACGATTCCTTATGAATAAAAGAAAAGCAGAATCTACTTTGATTGTACAACTTCTTTAGTTCAAAGGAACAGTACTTGGCACTCGTTTAATACACTGATGCTTATTGAAAGGCCACTAAGCCAACTTATGTATAATCTTAGAAGTCTAGTCCTGCACAACATAAACAACTGCCCTGAAAGCAATGCTTGTTCTATCTCTAAAGAAATATATTTGAAAATAAAAAATAAGCGAATAAACACTGTGAATTCTATGTAGGGGGACCAGTTTATCTAGGTCACGTGACACAAAACAGTTTTAACTTGCATTACCATCTGAATCTCCATCAGGTACTATAAGCCTTGGATTGTCACAAGCACCTGACTAATAATAAAATCAGTGATCAGTTGTGACCCTCATAAAAGGGATTAGTTGAGGTAACACACAGGAAGAGGAAGAAATATGACATGAACCGAATGTCAAACTCGAAAAAAGTTTGAGGGACCAGATGCAACACTACCCTGCGCACCAACGGAGTCAATTTACTTCAGCACAGTCTGCAACAAATTACAGAATCCCTGAAAGCAAAGGTGAAAATATCTGCCTTTTGACAAATTTACAGTAAGCACCACCAAAGAACGACAGGACTGTTAAACAACTAACAGTGATCAAATTTAATCAAAGTTTAAAACTTGCATTAGTATTTCAATTTAGTTACTTGGTTTTAGCCTTTCATTTCTTAAGACTACATTGCTGCAAACTATATTGTTGTTATGCATAATCTTATTTAACAATTTTTGTGCAGGTCATATAATTGCACTTATGTGAAGGTCTACATCCCATTGCTTAGAAAGAAAAAAAGATACTTCTCATCACTATATGTATCTGCAGCCTGTGAGCAGTTCTATGCACTGACAGCAGCACATGATAGTGTGGAACATTCCTGTCCATCATCGTTTGTGCTTAATTAGTGGAAATTGATAAAGATTAGTGGGGAGGGGCAATGCGATAACTGACTGACAAGAAGGTTCTATGGACCTGTTCATTTGGGATGACTGAATTGCAGGAGAGAAAGCTGCCCAATATAAACCTGCGTCTCTAGTTATATGTACTGAGGGAGACTTGCTGATTGTCACATTGCCTTTGACAACTGATGGGGTTGGATGCACAGTATCAGTATGGCCTTTGGGGCGGGGGGGGGGGGGGATTGTTTTTCTGTTTCTGATTTTTATCCCCAAAAAACTTATCACTGCCTATCAGAGTTAGGGCTGCCTGAACTGTCTTCCTTGGATCAGTTTAGGAATGAAAACTCCCCAGAAAATTGCTGTCAAAAGACAGTTGCTCATAAAACACATAATCTGTCACATTTTCTTTTCTTCCTTTAAGATGGCCGTTTTATTGCTGTTACCATTGCTGTGGCAGCTCTCCCCGTCCAGGTCCAGGCTCCAGCCCTCGTAGCAGGAGCATTTGACGGTGGCTTTGTGCTGCTCGCACACCTGGCTGCACCTCAGGTGCCCGCCACAGTAGTCCACCGCCCCGCAGTTCCTGCCGTCGGCCAGTAGGTGGAGCCCCGCCGGGCAGGAGCAGGCCACGCCCCTCCCGGGAGCCACCGCACACTGGTGACTGCACCCGCCGTTATCCGCCGAACACTCGCCTGCGGGGCACACACAAGTCAGGAGGTCACCTTGGAGCCAGACAACTGCGCAGGAGATTTAAAAAAAAAAAAAAAACAACCAATGAACACTCAGTTCAGCGCAGGCAGTCATGTGACCAGCAGTGACAGGTGTGTCGCTGGTACCGCTAAAGTCCAGCCGCTTCAGGGGGTGAGGTGTCGCTTCAAGGACGCCGAGTTATGGTCAAAGAGGACGTTGTTCGTTTTTTTTTTTTTTTGTTAGCTTAAAGCAAGTTTTTTCAAAAGGTTAAAAGGGTGAAGCGCAACCCTGGCACAGAAATGATTTGTCTGAGTTTAAAATGGCAGACTTCTGGGCAGCAGCAAAGTCCATCGAGGTTGCAGTTCGGTGATCCCCTCAATAAACGAAGCACCAGAGGGGAACCGAAATTAAGGCAAAATGTCAATCCGTTCCACATGTGGCTCGGTGTTTTCCACAGAGGCCTAGCACAGGCTACATCAGAGTACCCCTGGAAAACACAGTCTAGGTGCAAGCCCCCCCAGTGGCCAGAACACTGGTGTCCTGGCCACTGGGGGCGGAACAGACACCTGTTAGACGAGTTCGGCCATATAGACATGCAGGCCCCCCTGGATGGGTAAAGGACTATGTTCATTGAAAGAAAAAAAATGTTGTAAAAAAAGAAGTGTATGTGTTCATGTGTTTAAAAGATAACACTTCACAGTAGCTAGTTGGTAGTTTTTAATCTATGCCCGAGAAGGGGAGATGTAGTAATGGGATCAAACCAACAGATACATAAATAATAAATCAATACATAAGCATCAGTGGCAAACCAATACAAATGTAAACAACAAACTAATAATAGTGCAAATTATTAATCAATACATACATAAACCAAAACAATGCATATGGGAAACAAACCATCATAGATGACAATCAAATTAATAGATACACCAATGACAAAAGAATGTACACATAAATTACAAACCAATAGATGTGTCAATGACAATCCAATACATATGCATATTAAACCAAAATCATGTCAAGCAAATCAACACATACGGACACTAAACACATTATTTTTTTCCTGAATGGCACCCCATATTTTTCCATTTGGCACAATGACACATTTAATTTCTGGAGAACACTGACACTCACCTCTGATTGCACCTATTAATCACGGTACACAAAAAGCTCCACGTTCACACGCAGTTACTGTGAGAATGAGACAGCTTGTGGACAAATGAACGGGCTACACCCCAGCACTAAAATGAACTATTCGAAATGGGGAAAAAAGAAAATTATTATTATCACTCATTTGAGTCTATGATCATTTTGCCATTTGTTTTTGATCAATGAGACCCCACCCCCACAAAATAATATCATAAATGTGAACACTAAACAGCAGTTTAATGGCACAATATGTCACTATTAGGCAAACACATACCATAACTTATGGGACAGGTGGCAAGTTATTAGTAAATAAGTCTTCTAGTCTTAGTTGTCCCCAGTCTTTTAAGTGTTTTAATGAATACAGTCAATCTCTAGGGATGGGAGACTGGAACACGTAACATTATGACTGAAGAAAAGTATGTTTCTGACCATATTAAAGAAGCACTGAGTATGCCATGATCACAGGTTGGGCACTGACCTTGTCCCACACTGCGGGAGGTTTTTTCAAAAATAGTTTATGTTTTGGGTTTTCCATACGTAAAGCAGAGGAATGGTTCATTTTATTTCGAGCCAAGGAGCCAGCTGGGGAAGACGCCAGAAAGCAGAGAGCAGGGCAAGAGGCAGTGCCGCTGGTAAACGAGCATCCCTGAGGATTTTAGAAGTGTGCGGTGCTCCCAAGGGGCCGCGTGCTCTGAAGCGGACGGCAAATTAATATTTCCACGCGCTTTCGGGTGACCCCTCGTGGTGTTTCATTAACCTTTTTCGATTTGTTTTGTTTCTGTTTGTTTAGTGTTTCGTTTTTTCGTTTTGCTTGGGTTTGTACATCGTGTCCCGGCACGACATGCAAAGGGAGTGGTCCAAATTCCCTCAGTTCTCTCTCTGATGTAAAACGAATGGAGAGCTGTTCTCCCTCGTACCTGGTCTTCATTACAGCCAGGTCTGTGGGTGTGAGGAGGGAAAGGATCCCGGGCCTTTACTCCGCCTGATTATGCCATACCTCGCCGCTCTAACAAGAAAAGATTTCATTTTCTCCCAGGACCGTTTTGGTCCATCCCCAGTATCTGAGTAACATGCTTTTGGAGGTCACACAAGAGAATGTTCCTACTGTGCTGCCTTGAATTAACAAGACTCTGAAGGTCTCCTAATATGATCTAACTGACTGTAATCATGCCTGGGGGAGAGCGGATGCTTCAGCGCTGTAATGCTCTGATTATTTATTGCGCCAGGGCCAGGGCCTGGGGGGGCCCTGGTGTTGGGATTCTCCGGTTATCTCCAGCGCTTCCCCGCTCGCATTCGACATTTCCTCTCGAGAGCAGTGAGAGGCGAGGGGCCAAGCGAAACGTCTCTGCCTGTGTTCTGCTCGCTCTCATCGAGTTCCGTTCGAGTGATGAAGCATCAAGAAATGGCAGTGCTGCCCATTTTTTATCTAAATTTGCCCCCTCAGCTTTTCAGTGTTACCTTTTGAAATTGCAAAAGGCGTGAGAACATCAAAACAAGCGAATCTGCAGGATCTTTCACTTAAACGTGAAATTGTGATTGATGGCCAAAGTAATCCGAATCACACAAACCCCCGCATCTAAAGCATGTGCCTGTCCGTCCCCTCCCCTCCCCTCCCCCACCCCTCTCTCTATCTCTCCCTCCCTCCCTCCTTCTTTCCCCCTCTCTCTCACTTCCTCTCTCTGCCTCCCAGAGTGGCACAGCACCATGGGCATCTCTCCAGTTGCCATGATTACTCACTCCTCGGGAACCAGCCCTCATCAACCACTGACTCTGTGGGCAGTCCATGAATGCGCCTGAAGCCGCAGCCCAGCACACTAGCAAAGCTAGCTGCCGTACACCCCACTCTACGCACACGCTACCCGCAGTTCTTCTATCCACCGCTAGACTGACGCAGACAGAAACACCTGTGGCTCCGTGTGACCCCAGGCCTCCCAACCCTCTGCACTGTGTCCTGCACACCCCCCCCCCCCCCCCAACCCCCGCCCGCCTCCTACCCCCACCTCACTGAACTTCCTCTCCTCACCCCTCCCGTATACACACCCATGCGTTAGCCTCAAGGCTAACCGTACCAGCTGTCCGCCTCGTCTGTGCCTCCCTCTCCGACGGCGCTCACGACCGCTTTGCGACTGCTCGGCCGTAGCCGTGCCTCCACATGAACACAAAACCGATTTCCAAACAATCAGCTGGGACTTCCTTTCTTACGCCGGTTAAATCCCAACGTTAATATTCCAAACACTAGTGCCTGCCAGACACGGGCATCGATGAGAATTCAAATACAGTACTTAGACTTGCAAATGGTTTATAAAAAGATATGATTAAAACCCAATTTAAGATAACTGTGGTCCACTCACTAATAGCCATTTTATTCAGTATTTTAATATTATGAAAGAAATTCTTTGTGAACAGCCTACGGCGGGTAGAATGATCTCAGAGCGGGTTACATCCTTCATGTTCCTTTTTTGACAAAACACACTCAATGAGACAAAAAGAATGGACTATTACAGCAGACAGTAGAAAAGATAATGTAGGTAATTCACGGTTGCTACCCACCTCTCTCTCTCTCTCTCTATCTCTCTCTCTCTCACACACACACACACACACACACAAAAATGCCCTGCTAGAACTCTGTACCCACCCTGCCCTGCTAGAACTATGTACCCACCCTGCCCTGCTAGATCTCTGTACCCATCCTGCCCTGCTAGAACTCTGTACCCATCCTGCCCTGCTAGAACTCTGTACCCATCCTGCCCTGCTAGAACTCTGTACCCATCCTGCCCTGCTAGAACTCTGTACCCATCCTGCCCTGCTAGAATTCTGTACCAGCCCTGCCCTGCTGGAACTGTACCCACCCTGCCCTTCTGAAACTGTACCTGCCCTGCCCTGCTGGAACTGTACCCATCCTGCCCTGCTGGAAGTGTGCAGGGCTCTGGATTGATACATAATAATAAAATCATAACATGCCCAAATGTTCTATTGATATAAACATATCAATGTATGCCATGACTGCCTTTATCTGTTTGGTTTTTTAAATGCAGTTTTAGACCAGGCACTTCTTCCCTTTGGAATAAATAAAATAACAGCAGACACTAATGTGCATTCTCACACAGAAGGGCCCTGATGTTGGAAGGATTTACATTTTGTTTTACTCACGTTGAAATTATTTAAAATTCTAATGAGGAGCAGACACCAGAGAAAGGCTTCCTTTGTTAGCTCTGTGCAGCAGCTATGCATAAATGTTCGGGGAGATATATGCTGGAGAAACAATCTTGCATTCCTTTTGCAAGATTTTTAAATTTAGTATGAACTAAATGACTGCAGCATAAGTGTGGTCAAACCCAATGAAAGGCAGTTAATTGGATGTCTGCCATATTGATGTGGCGAGGCTTGTATTCGCCAGCCCTCTGCATCCCTAACGTTTGGCCATTTGCCCCTCAATCCCCTGGGGACCCAGGCTGAACTCTTGCTGAAGGTCGCAGGTCCTTCAAAGGGGCCCACACACGGTTTGACCTCAAAAGCGCCTGGAGTGAGTCCAAGCAAAACAACGGCTCCCAGCCAGTAGGAATTACATTATCAACCGTATCTAAAGTGTGTGCTTCCACTTATCATACAAGTTTACATTATCTACAGTCTCTAAAGTGTGTACTTTCACTTATCATATGGGTTTACATTATCTACAGTCTCTAAAGTGTGTGATTCACTTATCATACACGTTTACATTATCTACAGTCTCTAAAGTGTGTGCTTTCACTTATCATAAACGTTTACATTATCTACAGTCTCTAACGTGTGTACTTTCACTTATCATATGGGTTTACATAATCTACAGTCTCTAAAGTGTCCTTTTACTTAAATTAGTTTAAAAGTGAATGAAGAAAGAACAGGATGACCAGGCTTCCCAGTTTGGCGGGGAAAATCCTGGTTTTAAAATGAGTGTCCCAGTGTCCTGACAAATATCGGGAAAGTTCTAAAATATCCTATTTTTCACCACATGCCCTGAAAATGCCCCCATTTTTCATGGCATCTAAAAAATTCAGGGAATGGTTTTTTTCTGAGCTTAGAAAGACCGCACCTTGCGCCCCACTGCTAACCACGATCCAAAAATAGTGCAAACGATCGCGGCCAAATGGGAATACACAACACTGATTCATCTATGACGTTTTGGCATGTCAATCAATCACACCAACCATAGACTGCTGCTTTAACTATCCGTGGTGATAGCTGTGCCTCACAGCTGGGCCCCTCGTATTACTAACTGCAGACCTGAGCTCTGAACAGCCTGACCAGCTTCATTCAGACCAACGGCAAAGTGGTGCATTCAACAGCCATTTTTTTAAAACCTTTTTTTTAATAATGTAATGACATTTACTGAAAAACATTGACTATGTACCGACGATCAAAGAAATGGGGACTAGAAGCTTCTAGCAGTAGTCCTGTAAAGTCCAGTAGTCCCTGGCCACAGGACCCTGGCCACAATCATTTCTGTGCCACAAATTATTTCCAAAGCAATACCTCAAAATTATGAATGTTAATGCATGGATTATAAATTTAGCCGTTAGCATTATAAATGTTGAAAATGGTTTAACTTTAAAGGATGCACAGTAAAGTACTACATTAAGCATAAAGCATACTACATAAATCTGATTTCCAAAGAAATTCCTCAGCATTACAAATACTGGAAAGGGTTTCACTTTAAAGAACGTACAGTATAATAATGCATATTATTATGATTTCACTTTAAAGGATGTAGAGCAGGCCACTACATTAAGCATCTACATATATATCATAAGGTTATACCTTAGCTTTAGGATAACTGAAACTGATGTGACTAATTGACATACATTGTAATATTTCATAATGCATCTATGAATGATGTATAAAGCAATACCTCAGCATTAGGACAATGACACTGAAAAATATATCACTTCACTGGATGCATGACGGTGCACATTACACAGTACAGTAATATGCTACTAATAGGAATAACCAATGTTTCTTGTATTTTGAAATTACTTACCAAGCTGATAAGTAACTAGCAAAATTAATAGTTAATAGTTAATATTCAAATAGCTATATTAATAGTTAAATTAATTAGCAAGCTAGTGTCCTTGAACAATAATCATAAGTGTGAAAAAACTGGTGGCTTGTAGCATTTCCAAATTAGCAACCATTTAAAAAAAAATTTTAAAAACCCAAAAAACTGCAATACGTGACTTCAGAAAAAAAAATCCCAAAGTTGTATATTAAAAGCAGACTTGGAAACTCTGTCTACTGGTAGCCTATGTTGTTCAGTGCTGTATGTGTCATTCCACAAGTAGTGTCCAGCATCTAGTGCAGCTAATGTTCAGGGAGTACAGCTGGACATCTTGGTATTGCTTCATACCATGTTTAGAGTTGCCATTGTCAAGCAATCACACCTTGTCAATGTCACATTAGGAATACAGAATGAGTTTGGCAATATTACGGTTGTCTAAACACTGTTATAGTCACGTTGTCTTTTCTGCAACTGTAAATTCATGATTTCCTTTTTGCCATCCCATAGTTTGTTCTGAAATTAAGCCTCTCTTTTGACACCACTGAATGTACTGAACATGTCATTATCCAAAAATAGGAGCTCTTAATGGACAATTGACATGCAACAAAATGTTGTGAATGGGAAAATGAATTTAACCTACTGAAAAGCAGGGAGCGCATTCCCAGAAGTCAGTCTGTGAATCACTTTCACTGATGTCCCATTAATAAATCCCGGCTCAGAAAATGGGTAGCCCACACGGAGGTCTTTAGTAATTTCAAATTGGCCTCCAGAAGTCCCTCAGTTAATTTTTACCATATCATTACTGCATTGCTGAAAGATTATACATTCAGCCTTGTTAGTTACTTAAATGCTTCCATATATTTTTACAGCATACACAGAGTGTTTACTATATAAGGGCAATGAAAGTGTAAGTCATAACAGCAGCATAACCCAGCGCACCATGCAAAGGCATACGGCGTATTGAAATGGCCTTGCTGATTGTGTGGACTTTCTTTCGGATGTGATTTTTTTAAACGCTTCCTGACTCATGCGGGTAAAAGCGCACTCTCACCACAGTAAGGTCCCTCGTCGGAGCCATCCGCACAGTCCCTCCTCCCATTGCAGATCCTCTCCGGCGTCAGGCAGGTGGAGGTGTCATTGGCACAGGGGTATTTCGGGGGCTTGCAGACCGACGCCTTGCAGTCCCGTTCGTCTGATTGGTCCTCGCAGTCACTGTCACCATCGCACACCCAGTTCCTGCTGATGCACTTCCCTATGGCCAATTACAATCAGCATATTCACTAAAGATGAATGGTATATATTCAGTGAGAGCCATAATGTTTGGGACAAAGACATTTTTTCCTCGATTCGCCTCTACTCCTAAATTTTGGATTTGTAATCAAACAAGTCACATTTGACTAAAACACACATTCTAAGCTTTTATTTATGAGTATTTTCATACACTTTAGTTTCACTATGTAGAAATGGCAGCACTTTTTATACATAGCCCCCAAATTTCAGGGCACCATAATATTTGGGACATATTCATTTTATGTAAATGAAAGTTTGGAGGCTCTATTAGGTAGTTTTTAGCAAACTTTAAGAAGTACCTAAAATCTGGTCATCCTGTTTTTGTGACGTACTAGTGATTTTCATCTTGCAGTGTAGCCTCTGTAGTTCTGTTCCTGAAATCTTCTGCAGACATCAGTCACTGGCAACATCCACACCTGCCTCCTGATGAATGTTTCTGACTTGTCAGAAAGGTGTTTGGGGTTTTTTCTTCTTAATGAAGTTCCAAACCACTGGTTTTGTAAGCTTAAGTTTTGGCCTGTGTCTCCGACTGTTTGAATACATTAATGAAATCTTTTCATGCAACAAATATTATCAGAAGGGCAGCTGATAATTTTACTTCAACCGTACCTGCACCAAGGAATCAACTGATCACACCTAACTAATTAGAAACACCAGTGAATCCATTTGTCCCAAACATTATGGTGCCTTCAAATTGGGGAACTATGTACAAACAAGTGGTGCAATCTCGACACGGTGAAACCAAAATGTATAAAAATACCCTTTAATAAAAGCAGAGAATCGGCACTGTAACCACGTGTGCATTGTTTGATTACAAATAATTGTGGCAAACAGAGCCAAATCAAGAAAAAAATGTCTTTGTCTCAAACACTATGGAGCTCACTGTATACACACCTACACATACTCTCTCCCTCTCTCTTTCTCTCTCACACACACATAGAAGTGCATTCAGGCTTTACAGTTATTGCACAATTGTAGTTTGTATTGCTAATAAACAAACAACCATCTCATTTTGCTTTTTAAAAATTTACCATAAAATGGTAAATGCAAACTAATAGCAGCCATTTGAAGAGAATTATTATGCCATTTTAAGGAAAAGTATATTGGCATTTTCTACTATAAATGAGACATTTAGAGCACATGCAAATAATAAATAAAACACATTATCGTAAGTATTGGAGGATTCTGAAAAAGCGGTTCGTGCATCACACTGAAAAACAGACTGTCCCTGACTTCCCTTACAAACCCAAAGCCACTAAATGCATCTAAATTACACATCAATTTAAACAACACTCATCGCCAGGCTCAAAAAGGAGACAGGCATTCTAAAAGCTTATATATTTGATAAACAACACACTGTTTGCAGCTAAACAGTGAATTGAATTTATACATTTGCAATAAGGGCATAATGTGAGAATACCTTATCTCGGGTCACGGCAGGATTAAATGTGAAATATTTAAGAATATTGATATATTCATAAAAAAATGCTGATGCATTATGGACAGCAAGTCCTTCATCAGAGCTCCGATGAAGGACTCGGTGCTTGAAATGCACCGCTGTTCTTTGGCTCAATAAACTTTCTGGAACCCCGTGGAGTTGTGGATCAAAACCATGCTTTTTTTTCCAATGTTCTTGATATTTAATATTTAAGCCTGCTGTGACCCCAGAGAAAGCATTTCTCACATTACTCCCTGGCAAAGAAAGCATCCCTGCTGTCATTCGACAACATTTCATGAAATTCAGTCCTTCCATTTAGCTTTTTTGTAACTCACACTTAAAATCCTGACTGCAGTGAGGTCACAGGAAACAGCGTTATTGGCCAAGTGGCCACTACTGTGAGGTCACAGGAAACAGCGTTTTCAGCCAAGCAGCCACTACAGTGAGGTCACAGGAAACAGCGTTATTGGCCAAGCAGTCACTACTGTGAGGTCACAGGAAACAGCGTTATTGGCCAAGCAGCCACTACAGTGAGGTCACAGGAAACAGCGTTATCGGCCAAGCAGCCACTACTGCTGCGACTCAAACAGCAAGAGTGACAGTTCACTTCTCATCGTTCCATCAAAAAGGCACTTCATGCAAAGAGATTTGAATACCAATAGGCGACACTCAGATCATTTTTCTGTAACCGCCTGAAGAGGGCGCTCGCGTAGCGGTGCCGCCATTATGGACTGAATCTGCCGAATTCTCAAGCTGATTGATCCAGTCAATAACATGAAGACTACAGATCAGCCGCGAGGAAAAGAAATGGAAAAACCTAAAACAGTGTTCAGCAATAAATTGTCAGAACTATCCAAGTACAAGTCCAGAACTTGCCTTTTCCCAAAGATCCTAACAGGTTTTTTAAATTTATTCACAAAAGCGTAGAAATTGAAGTTTGACTGGACCTGTCAAAGTGCTAGCTATTTATCGACATGGCAGTGGCAGAAATACCATTACTTACACGCTACAACGTTAATAACGATCCCTTGTCTGTCTTTTCACAAACGATAGGCTTTAGTAATAAATTAGTATAGGTTTTTGTAGAAAAAAATCAGAATAAGACAGTGATTGCCTTTCACAGGCTCCCGGTGAAAGACTGTTCTTGTAAATTACATGCTAAAGTTAGATAACGATCAACTGAGATCAAACTGTGCTCTTGCCATTACCTGTATATAGATTTCGGTGAATAAATTGCAAATTGGCGATGCATTTTTATTTTCAGCAAGACATAACGTTAACTTTACAGCAGCGGCAAAAAAAAGTCCCCGATTTTATTCTATGGGGCCGTGGACATGCTGCATAAGAAATCTGGTCACCTTACTATTTGGGTGATTTTCTAGATCTGTTTCTCCTGTCCAGTCCGTGGTTCAATAATTGCAATGTCATAAAAATGAGATTGTAACATTGGGAATTACTGATAATTTATTATTTAATAAACGCAAGTGTCAACATGAAAAGGTGAGCGTATGACACTGACCGCTAGAATCCAACAGCACAGCAACGTAAACAATCTACTTTCAGTCCAAAATGGCGGCGGCCCGGCTCAGGAGCTGGGCATAGATGTTACATTGCACAACCAATGGAGTGTCGCCTCTTGGTATTCGAATCTCTTTGCTTCAGGCTTGAAATAAAATAAAATAAATATTAATATTTAGGAGACACACTGGTAGAGGGCTATTTAGCAGAGATCTCACTTCAACATTTTCTTTCACAGTCAATTCATGTTGTCTTCCTAGACTCTCTATGAGTTCTAATGAAATAAAATGTGCAGGTTGCAGCTGGCTAAAGTAATCTGCTCTAAAGCAATGTGCAGAAGGATCAATATTGTTGTGTGACTTCAGCTCATGCCTTTACATGCATACCATTTACATACTGTTGCTAAGCGCCGGCTCCATGTCTGTTCATAATCCTATTCTTGCTATTCTCATTTTCCAAAGCCCGCCTGAGCAATAATAACTGGGAGACAACTGTGAATATGATATTTTAAATAATACCATACACCAGAACGGAGTGCTGAAAAACCTGTGTGGTACTAAAATTTTTTATTATTTTAGTTTGTTATGCAAATACAATAGCACTACATGATAAAAATGAGCGTACGTGCAGATAAACGAGGGCTGAAGGATGGTGGGCTGTGAACAGTGCCATCAGAAAACTACTACTAACCAAAAGCAGCAGATACCTTCTTCCCGGGTGAAACTGATTGGCAAGTCATCCGCAGAATTCCTACACTGAACAAACAAAAATCTGCACAAAAAGACTAAGAAAAACGCTGCCTGTGCAGTGCAACCAACACCAGTGGAACTCAAACTCGGTCCTGGAGGCCCTCTGTACAGTGCGTGCTGGTTTTTGTTCCAACCACAATTAGAATTCCATAATTTTAACAAGCTGCTAATTTTTCGTAATTAGGCGCTTTTCATGTTTAGAGGGATCATATTCTTAGAGGGATTATTTACCCTCTTAAGTCACATTTTTTTCTGTCTCTCATATATGGTTTAATTATTGCTCATTCCATTTTAATTATTGCTCATTCTGATTTAATTATTGAGTCTTGTGCTGTTCTCGATAGGGGAGGTCCTTGCATAAGCCCTCTCCGGTATTTTAACCTCACTTGCACATTTTCTATTAATCACTGTACAGTTCAACTAAGCATGAATTTATATTTGTGCACAAATAAATAAATAAATAAATCATTATGGCAGAAATAGCTATGCATGCTATTAAGATAAAAGGTTGCTGAACACGTGTTCAAATTTTTTTCCCCTTAAACGTATTAGCACAATTGAAGGTTTGGCTCATTATAATGTGCTCTGTCATTCAATTCCTCATTATCCACCAAGTGGTTAGTTTTAATGGCCAGGTGTCTATACCATCACCGATTAGAAGCCTACCAATTAGCTTCAGTCTTTAACATGATCAGTTAAATAATTTTGTATGCAGCTGTTCGCAATATAGCACAACAAGCATAATGGCAACATGGGACTTTTATTCTTCATGGCAAGCATAGCTATTTCTGACATAATGTGGCTTAAGAGGGTAAATAATCCCTCTGGACATGAAAAGCACCTAATTAAGAAAAATGAACACCTTGTTAAAATTCTTGGATTGCAATTGTGGCTGCAACAAAAACCACCATACACACCACAAACAACTGAAGACGACGAAGAAGAACAACAGAACAAAAAAAAAAAAACAGAAGCACACTGAAGAGTGAGCCAGAGAGCTGGCCACCCTCTGATTACCCTGGTGGATTTCCCAGTTAATGGACTTTCTCTAGCGCCACCTACAGGCAAACAACAGACAGCCTCTGATAGAAGCAATACTAGGAAATCACTAGGTGGAATCAGTGGAGCATTACACTCTTCAGATCCCATTCTGTCCAATCATATGTCACCGTATTCTTCAGCAACATCTGAAACTGGTTGACTAATCAGCACTGAAAATTCTACTTTGCCAAAACTGAGCTACAATTCCTGCCAAGGGCTCAGCTATCCAACCCTCTAAACAACATGCCAGTGTCTGCCTCTCGTATTGTCAAGAACCTAATGAGACACACGAAAACAAACTTTCAACTGAGAGCAGAGTTTTAGTGATCTCCAGGTCATAGGTGCTGCCTCTGAAATATCCAAAGGACCCATTAGTTTCCTACTTCCTGCTTGAGCCCGCTGTACGGCAAGCCCTCGGCCTTGTGGTCTTCCTCCCATTTCTTCCAGTAACTCGTGCATGTGCCGGCAGATTTGCCCCGCTCAGTCCAGAATGATTCCGAACATCTCATCCATTATAGGCATCTGATTTATCATGCCTCCCCTCCGTCTGGCAGCCAGTGATGGCTGACGCTGCATTTAACTCCAGCCTGCCTGGTTGTCCTTTATTAACAGGCTATTTTGGAACCCGGCACCCTGCCACACACCTCAGCTCTGCTGCTTCTGGTCCGCTAATCCCATTTTCAAACCGTAGCTCTGACCGCGAGATTCTGCAAACACTCCGCTCCACCTCTACCGTCCTGACACCCCGAGCCCAAACCAGCGCAAGTCAGTTACATCAGGAGGGGAAATACGGGAAGTGAAGTGACGTGAAGTCAGTTAACTGGGACACGCATCCCAGACCAGTCATGCCTTCTCCACAGCCCACCATTAGACCTCATATCCCCCTAAGACACAGCAATTAATTTATGTCCCCTGTAGGGGACATCAGTCACTGGCCTTGACCTACTATGGTTCTTGAGATTCTCAAGATTCTACTATGCTGAAACATTCACTGCAAGGGACATACAATGCAAATAAAATAAAGAATATTTTTGAAAATCTTTTAAACCGCATTAAATACGTTTTTGTCATCCAAGACACTTGTAAAATGAATTAAAATGAATTTCAAGAGGAGTTTATTATCTCTGTTTGCACTCCCTAAGACTTACTGAGTCTACACTAGCTCTGCACTGCTGATGCTGTGACAACTGTCACTCAGCCACTTTTGGCCTGTTTAAGTAGACTTTATGTAGTCTTCACAAATTTTATGTGTGACATCGTGCTTACTGTGGAAGTATTTTACAACCACCCCCCCTCCCCCACAGATTGAGCAAACTAAGGTTTCTGTCTCTACACGGAAAATATTCCTCTTCACATTACCTGTGTTAGCCTCATTAGTAAGTGTATACGAGACAAAATGTGTCAAATACCCAGAATGCAACTCATAACTTTTAAAAAAGGGTGAAACTGGGTGGGAATTTATTCATGCTTTCGTGTCTACCTGTTATTAAAATTAGCCAAGAAAGCTCACTTAGGCATCAGTTAGACAAAGTGACAGGGTGCAGTGCAAGTCTATTTTCCCCATAAGCAGAGCTCCTGTATTAGCCTCGCTCTAATTGTGTACTCTCAGTAATGATGAGGGATGTGTGCGCTAGCTCTTCAGAGAGGTTTACACTGATGAAGATAAAAATGACAAAAACAAACACCATTCCTTTCAGAAGCTGTCGGCTGCTGTCTAGTAAAACACACACACGCACACACACACACACACACACACACACACACACACACAATGTGTAATTATACTTATTTTGGGAATCTGGTTTAACAATTTCAAGCTTTCAAGATTGCTGGCTTCAATTAATAATAGCCACGGCCAATTGACACAGTCCGTTAAAAATTAGCATAATTCAACCAAAATAATAACCCGAAAGTACACCCGCTAATTTGTAGGGAGGGAGGAAGAAAAGAGAGCGGTGACCCAGATGCTGTTCAGATAGATGACCTGAAGATGCTGTTTCGGAGAGATTAACTGCTGATACTGAGCACAAACTGCACATTCGTCATTTACAAAATACTGAACCTGCTAGACCGCTACTTCGCTTTGCAAATGACTGCAGATATTTCATCGGCAAATGCTTCAATTAATTTCTTAAATTGATGTGTTCACCTCAATAATTAATACGCTGCCCAGAGCTAAATATTGGTCTGCTGGATTATTCCATCAAAGTACTGAAACGTCCACATGTCCATTGTGTGACTTTCTAATTCATATGCGGCTTTTCTATGTTTTAATTCTACATTTCTCTCCTTGTCTTGACAAGCCAAAGTGATCAAAATAAATCCACAGGCAGAATAATTTGGCTGCTATATCTCTTAATATAGTAGATGTGTTGCCATGGAAATATCTCAAATATGCAAAATTACTTCTTCAGATGACTGGAAAGCCGAAATTGTTAGCGAGGCAAAATGTTAAGCGCAAATATTAATTAATATGCGTCGATATGCACGCCTAATTAGGATTTAAATGAAAATGTCATTTGAAGACCCTGGCAGAGACCAACAGCAGCGCAAAATCGCTGCGTTTTGCAGGTTGAGTTAAAGGTAAAAAAAAAACAGGAGCTGAGGTTTAGTGTTGTACTCTTCCTCGCAGCTCGTAATTCCGCGTATCGCTCTCTTTCAAAATGGAGTGTCGGAGAGATTCGGTACAGTGGGATTTTCATTAATACGCCCGCAGATAAGGCCGCGAACAATGTACCCCACCGCTCCGAATGTAATTAGCTCCCTGTGTCTTATCTGTGGGCCTCGTCCGACACAGTTAAAAGGGATTTGTGTTCCCAGCTTTGTTCGGAATAAATTAATTTCAACCTTTTCATCAGACAGTTAGCGCCTGACAGCAGAAATAATGCCATTGTAGGGGAAGTATCTTCTTCACTTACAAAGTAGACAAAAGGTTTTTTGAAGAGGGAGGGCATGTTCGTTTGAAATCAGTTTGGTCATCTGATCTGGTCGTCTGTGAATTTGAACGGAGCCATTTGTGCAATATTTAGTATCTGTCCGGGCGCACTTTGTCCTCTACCTTATTCAAGAGCTTTAATTGTTTAATTGAGGCTCCCTGCCCCTTTCCTTTGTTCCCTATACCATGCTCTTGTTACTGCTAATACGCTTTGATGTTGCATATCCGTACGTGTGATCCTCATTAACCATTACCAAAGCATACACAAACCACAAGGCGTCCTGAAAATAGGAGAACAAATGGCTTGTGAATATGGAAACTTTTCAGAATTCTGATGGCGCCATGTTGACAGTTGACAAATGACTCTTTCCTCTGCAAGCCAAGCCTGTGCTATCATCTGTGCTATCAAAAAAAGGAAAATGGTGTATTTTTTGTGAAATGTATTTTGCTAAGTATTGCAGTATTGGCTTCAGCAGGCTGTACACTACTCAGCTAAACCTGGATGACACCTGTACACTTGGGTAATATAAGATGTCCTTCCTGATTTGAGTTACCACAGGCGTAGGGTCATTTTAGGAGTCTGGTGAAAGTGCCAAAGGTGACTCCATTTAATATCACAGACCACAGACCACACAGAGTAATCTCACTCTCAAACCTCTGATATTACGAGCTGGATTTCCTGTCATATACAGGCCATGCTTGTGTATCCTGTGTAAAGGGCAGGTGCAGTCGTACCTGAGGAGGTATATGTGCGGTCCTATCTGAGGAGGTGTATGTGCGGTGGTACCTGAGGAGGTGCATGTGCGGTCCTACCTGAGGAGGTGTATGTGTGGTGGTACCTGAGGAGGTGCATGTGCAGTCCTACCTGAGGAGGTGTATGTGCGGTCGTACCTGAGGAGGTGTATGTGCGGTCCTACCTGAGGAGGTGCATGTGCGGTCCTACCTGAGGAGGTGCATGTGCGGTCCTACCTGAGGAGGTGCATGTGCGGTCCTACCTGAGGAGGTATATGTGCGGTCGTACCTGAGGAGGTGTACGTGCGGTCCTACCTGAGGCGGTGCATGTGCGGTCCTACCTGAGGAGGTGTATGTGCGGTCGTACCTGAGAAGGTGCATGTGCAGTCCTACCTGAGGAGGTGCATGTGTGGTGGTACCTGAGGAGGTGTATGTGCAGTCCTACCTGAGGAGGTGCATGTGTGGTGGTACCTGAGGAGGTGTATGTGCAGTCCTACCTGAGTAGGTGTATGTGCGGTCGTACCTGAGGCGTGTATGTGCGGTCCTACCTGAGGAGGTGTATGTGCGGTCGTACCTGAGGCGGTGCATGTGCGGTCCTACCTGAGGAGGTGTATGTGCGGTCGTACCTGAGGAGGTGCATGTGCAGTCGTACCTGAGGCGGTGTATGTGCGGTCCTACCTGAGGAGGTGGATGTGCGGTCCTACCTGAGGAGGTGCATGTGCGGTCCTACCTGAGGAGGTGCATGTGCGGTCCTACCTGAGGAGGTGGATGTGCGGTCCTACCTGAGGAGGTGCATGTGCGGTCCTACCTGAGGCGGTATATGTGCGGTCCTACCTGAGGAGGTGTATGTGCGGTCCTACCTGAGGAGGTATATGTGCGGTCGTACCTGAGGCGGCGCAGGTGAACTTGGCCTTGGGGTCGCAGGCCCTGCGGGAGCCGCGGCAGTCCGCCTCGTCGCTGCCGTCCTCGCAGTCGGTATCGCCGTCGCATCGCCAACGCTCCGGGATGCACGTGCCGTCGCCGCGGCAATGGAACTCCTCCCCGCTGCAGTCGCCCGCCGGGAGCAGCGCTGCAAGCCAATCGGGCGTAGGGTGAGCGCAGCCACGCCCTACGGCCCCCAGCCCCGCCCACGGCCCGCAGGCCCCGCCCACGGCTCACGGACTGCCCCCCTCGGGACGCGGCCCGTCGATCACGGGCGCGTCGGAGCCGCCGGCTCGCCGTGCGGACGTTAGCGGACGCGGGAAGCTAGCGAGCGTTTAGGAGCGGCGGCTGCAAATCTCCATTATGATTATGGTGTACCGCTGAGGGCGAGGGCCGGCATTTAAATTTAAAGCCCGCGCTCTCTCCGCACTGACCGGCTGATCGCAGGATGACATATACACGCGGGCCCGAGTGTGCCATCCCACAACCCCCCGCCCCCCCCCCCCCCCCCCCCCCCCCCCGAGAAAAAGCTACGCACCCCGGCGGCAGTCACGCTGACAGGAAGGAAGACGTGAAAGGGAAACCTGGCAGAGGTCTAACCCTAACCCTAACCCTAACCCTTCCACCTGGCCAATGACAGCAGAACGGCGAAACAGCGGCATCCCAGCATTGCCTGGCTAGTAGTGAACTACCAGGTTTAAGCCAGGTTCAGAAACGCAGTGTGTTTGGTTATTAACTTTGGGGAGCAATTTTATGATTTTTTTTTTTTTATTTGTGACCACAAACCTCATGGTTGTCTCAATCCATTACTTCATTGGACTATCCACTATCATGAAATCATTAAGCATGAGCCCAGTCATCATTTTGTTCAATTCTTCTTTAAATAAATGCATATTTTTTCAAGGCAACAATGCTGAGTTGTCTGGTTGAAAGGTCACATTACCAATGGCCATAATCGCTAAAATGCCCATCATAATTCACCATGTGATTTGTAGTACCATTATACGTAGGAATTGACAGCTATGAGCTCCATAAATATTTGGGGCAAAGACTTCATTTTTCTTCTTGATTTGGCTTTGAACTTCACAATTTTACAATGTGGTTAAAGTGCAGATTCTCAGCTTTTAATCAAGGCTATTACTGTACACACTTTGGTTTCACCATGTAGAAATGACAGCACCTTTTATACATAGCATCCCTATTTCAGAGCACCCTTAACACTAGAAAGGCCAGAGGACTTTAAACGCCACTTAGACTTTAAAATTTAAACTCTAAATAGAATAATACCTTCTACGACTTTTCCTGAACATTTGGGCTTAAAATAACAGTGTTTTTTTTTTTTTTTTTTTTAAATCAACTCGGTAAAGAAATACAGGCAGTTTTTGCCATTACTTAAAAGCTAAGAATCTGCACTTTAACTACATGTGAATTGCCAAATCAAAGAAAAAAAAAGTCTTTGTCCCAAACATTGTGGAGCTCACTCCATTTCATTTAAAGTGTGACACTATTCCATCTGCTCAGCACAGTATCTGGAGCAATCTTCGTTTCTCTTCTGCCTTTCAGGGCTGTGCCTGGCTCAGACAGCTCATGCCACAGCATGTACCTCGGCGATGGACCACACTCCCAGGACAGATAAAACCTGGGAAAGGAGCTAAAGAAAGGCCTTTGATGAATCGCTTCCCTATTTTAGTGACAAGCAGGTGAGCCGTGACTATTTTAGGGCCTATCTCCGCTCTCTAGCATAATTACAGCAGATTAGTGTATTCAGGCCCAGTGGGTGTGTTCCTGAACAGATTTAATCTGGATGGTGCAAATATCATCAGGGCACTGATATGTTGAAATTAGTTTGTTGCTCTCCAAAGACAGTACTTCAGAATCACCTGGCAAAAAGCAGGTGCAATTATTTTTTTCACTCTTCATGTTCCTATTGTACAATAGATGTGTGGTGTCATGGTACTTTCTCCTGTTAAAGGTGCAGAAGTGGATACTCAATACACCATGGCCATATTACATAGTGCCTACATTATTATTATTATTATTATTATTATTATTGATCATTATTAATCCTGGGCCAAAGTTCAGGACAGTGTGGACTGAATCCTGGCCAACGTTAAGGACAGTTAGGGGTCGTGTGAACTGAATCCAGACCAAATTTAGGGCTTGTGTGGACTGAATCCATGCCAAAGTTAGGGACAGTGTGGACTGAATCCAGGCCAAAGTTAGGGACAGTTAAGGACAAGTGTGGACTGAATCCAGGCCAAAGTTAGGGACAGTTAAGGACAGTGTGGACTGAATCCATGCCAAAGTTAAGGACAATGTGGACTGAATCCAGGCCAAAGTTAAGGACAGTGTGGACTGAATCCAGGCCAAAGTTAGGGACAGTTAAGGACAGTGTGGACTGAATCCAGGCCAAAGTTAGGGACAGTTAAGGACAAGTGTGGACTGAATCCAGGCCAAAGTTAGGGACAGTTAAGGACAGTGTGGACTGAATCCAGGTCAAAGTTAGGGACAGTTAAGGACAGTGTGGACTGAATCCAGGCCAAAGTCAAGGACAGTGTGGACTGAATCCAGGCCAAAGTTAAGGACAGTGTGGACTGAATCCAGGCCAAAGTTAAGGACAGTGTGGACTGAATCCAGGCCAAAGTTAAAGACACTGTGGACTGAATCCAGGCCAAAGTTAGGGACAGTTAAGGACAGTGTGGACTGGGTCCAGGCCAAAGTTAGAGACAGTTAAGGACAGTGTGGACTGGGTCCAGGCCTATATGTATGTTCCTGCTGCAGAAGGCCAGACGGAGGCGCATACTGCTCCACTGACCTGCTCCGGCGCAGGTGGTGTTCTCGTCGCTGAAGTCCCCGCAGTCGTCGTCGCCGTCACAGGCCCAGTGGTCCGGGATGCACCTCCCGCTGGAGCACTGGAACTGGGCGTGGGAGCAGGAGTGCACACAGTCCACCTCATCGCTGCCGTCGCCACAGTCATCATCTGCATTCAGAGCAAAGGCAGTACGAGGGCTTAGAGCCTGCACCAAGGCACTATATCGGTTCTACACTTAACCTGAATCTCCATACAGGTCCATACAAAGCAATATGTTTTATTCTGGATACAAAGAAAATAAGAAGTGGAACCAGTTTGTGCAGAAGTACACTCACCTGAGTTACAGTGCATAGAAGAGGACAGTCACCTGTGTCACAAGATAAAGGGGAGGAGACTCACCTGAGTCACCATGTAAACGGGAGGAGACTCACCTTAGTGAAAGGGTAAAAGGGAGGAGACTCACCTGAATGGCAGGGTAAAGGGGAGGAGCTTCACCTGTGTCACAGTGTAAAGGGGATGAGACTCACCTGAGTCACCATGTAAAAGGGAGGAGACTCACCTGAGTGACAGTGTAAAGGGCATGATCATGAGACTCACCTGAGTGACAGTGTAAAGGGGAGAACACTCACCTGAGTGACAGTGTAAAGGGGAGGAGACTCACCTGAGTGACAGGGTAAAGGGCATGATCATGAGACTCACCTAAGTGACAGTGTAAAGGGGAGGAGACTCACCTGAATGACAGGGTAAAGGGGAGGAGACTCACCTGAGCGACAGGGTACAGGGGAGGAGACTCACCTGAGTGACAGGGTAAAGGGGAGGAGACTCACCTGTGTCACAGTGCCACTTCATGCTGATGCATTTCCCATTGGAGCAGCTGAACTGGGTGAGTGGTTCACAGGTGGGGAATGCTGGAAACACAAGGAAAAGGGTGACATGCCTAAACAGCCAAAACTGTCATAAAGCACTCCCTTTCATCTCTGTCGAATATCTCTCTTATTTCTGAACGTAGGATCGATTTCTTATTTGTTATGCAGCAGAGTTGGTAAATTCAAATATGTTGAACTGACCGACAGGAAATCCATGCCTACATTTCATAAATTTTGGCTGTTTCATCGCCAGCAGTAGTATCTGCTGAAAAGACATACAGAGCACCATTGCACTGGACTGTAATACTTTACAAACAAGCCTCTAAAAAGCGTTATGATTAGGAGAGGCACTTCCAACCATACTTCACTCTAATGATGGTTCAGGAGGTGAAAGTGTACTTTCTGGGAAGGAGGATGTTTATTTCCTTGTAATGGACCCAATGGAGGACAATGTGAATCATCCGTGAATACTGCTATTCGAATAGGTTACATGTTGTTTTTACTGTTTGTGCAATAAACTACGAACATTTACTAATTACATTATTTACAGTTGAGGCCAAAAGTTTACATAGACCTAGGCTAAAGATTTTCACAACTCCGCACATTTCATGTTACTATACATTTCTTTTGGCAAGTCAATTAGGGCATCTTTAGAGGTAATTTTAAAACAACCAATTAGCGACAGATTTATTTCAGCTTTAATTCACTATATCAGATTTTCAGTGGGTCAAAACTTTACAAAACCTACAATTTTCAAACATTGAAATTCGTGTCACTTTTGTAGGCTGCTTATCACCAGCTTCAAAAGATTTTAGTCTAATCATTCAGTTTATGAAAAAAGAATAACTAGTAGTTATATGAATACTTATTTATAAAGTTTTTATTTTAGCTTTTTAACACATATAAAGTCAATTTATTTCTAGTTTATAATTTATTATTGTTAAACATAATTATTGTTGGTTGCAGTGTCATCAAAAGAAAAGGAAACTGTTTTACTTTAGCATGTCAGTTCTCTGAGCATATTTCCACCAGGTGCTCTCCTGATATTTTAAAAAGCATGGTATGTCCTATTCACATGCCTCTATACTATCGTTGCTCCATACAACTTATTCCTGTAATGTAAGACGATATACCTGAACTGACACTTTTGGTTTTGGAGATATACTCAAGGGAACACATTTTTTCCCCTAAATAATAGGGTCTACCAACTAGTCCATATCATATCCAAGCCTAAGCTTGACAGGGACACGTCTTGCGAAGAAAATGAGGAGCTGCATGATGGGTTATCTCATAAGCCCGTTTAATCTCTAAAAACCTGACAATGGTGAAAAATGTCAAAATCACCCCAGAGCTCGAAAAGTTAACATCACCAGCCCTCTCACCATTTCACATGCAAGTTCTTTAAGCCCTGAATTCTTTCCCACTCATTTATGAAGCAAGGCTTCTAGCTATTAAGATACATGAGATATCACGTTCACAACTGCAATTTAAGATGCGATTTAAAGAGCATTTCCAAATGGCACGTAGACTGCAGTAATTCTCAGAGCAGTAGTAGCTTTTCATTCGCCTTGATAGACATGAAAACACTACAGAACGAACGCATGCATCTATTCTGACAACCCTAAATGCAGCATAACCACACAGGTCTAAACACAGCCTGAAAATAATTATAATTACGAAAATATGATGATCATTATTTATGTAAGCACAGGCGCTGCAGGAAATCTGAAGAACGATGAAGGCACATTAGCATTCACACCGTCTTCATCCTCCTAGTCAGCTCACATTCGCTGAGTTCGTTAAGAAGGCTGTAGATCTTCCTCCTACTGTTCACCAATGCTGTGCAAAATAAGATCAATTATGCTTTTAAATGAACAGCATGTCTGATCTGTAAAACAGGAGATAAACACTCATAAACACTCCTGATCGTTGACTGTACGCGCGCAGTTCAATCAGCATAAGAGCGGGCATCAAAGCAAAGCATATAAGCACTCTCCCAAAGGAAGGATTTGTGCTCTACTGCCCACTTAACAGGGATACTTGTACGCAGGATTCAGGGAGTAACAGGGAGGACAGCCGTCCATTTTAAAATGTGTTCATTAATTAATACAAGATGGCAGGAAAACAAGTGATTCAACACTTTTTGATGGCAGTTCACAGGAAGCCAAGAAAGGCTGGACCGTGTTCAACTCAGGGGTCTAATTATCATAAGGCTAAGTGCAATTCATCACTGCTTCCCTCTCCCAGACATTCTTCTCGTTATTATTTAACTCCAGGTTGATGTGTAAATACTGCAATAAACAAATCCAGATGTGTCCAGTTGAAGCCAATAACTTTAAAATATCCAAAGCATATGCACTGAAAATTGCTTTTTGTCCAAGTTTTTCTGATTGCTTTTATAGTCATGAATTACCATTTCATATCACTATTTGGTATACCCTCACTGACAGCTAATACTGTGTGTGTGTGTGTGTTTGTGTGCATGAAAGTGGCTGTGTGTGTGTGTGTGTTTGTGTGTGTGCATGCATGTGTCTGCGTGTTTGTGTGTGGGTGTGCTTATGCGCATGTGAGTGTGTGCGTGTGTGCATGTGTGTTTGTGTTTCTGTGTGTGTGTGCATGTGTGTACACGCATGTGTCTGTGTGTGTCTGTTTGTGTGCATGCGTGCATGTGTGTGTGTGTGCATGCGTGCAGGCACATCAGCACTGAAAAAGTAATTGCTACAGTACAGTTCCTGAATACTGTTTGAGAAATATCAAGCTGAATAAAAGCGTGTTTAAATTTTAAATACTCTTTTTCCAGAGCTACTTGATTATGATTTAGGGAATTCAAGTGTAAACTTTAATCAGAGCTTACATGTAGCTGTCTGTGGTTAGGGCACTGAGGCTGCTTATCAGCAGTGGAAAAGGACCCGCTATACTCTGAATATTGTGCCGTTACATTATGTAGCTGAGAGTGCAAAGGCTGGTTATTCCAACCCAGTGAGCACAAGCCCGAATCCAGACATAATCTAGATGTCTAGAGGGGTGTAGAAAGGTTGAGAGATGTTTTGACATAAACGGACGAGGTTATCTCAGGTTAGCTCCAATTTAGCCTGGCCATGTCCCAGTCGGCTAGAAAACTTTCCCTATTCAACCAAATGTAGCTGCGTTTTCACCGAAACGTCGAGATGCTATATTCGGGCTTGCGTTCACAGGGACGGAGTGGACACAAGGAAGAGAGCTATCGTGGTCCACTTGTGCTCTTCTCCATTATGGAAAGAGTGGGACGGGAGCTTGCTTTCTTCGTCTGCTTTCAATGACACTGAGTCAGAGTGCTTCGCGTAGCCAGTGCAGCACTGTGGCTTCATACACACATTTCTGAGAAAAACACAATCAGCCCTCATCACTCTCTGATTGCATACATCCCTGTAGCTGTCGGACTTCCACACAAGCAATCGGAGCGATGGAAGCATGCAGTAAACAGAGCTCGGAGAACAAAACTACGTTGACTATTCTGAGACGGATTCTTTCTTGTGGTGCACATTTATTCAAAATCCTACACCACAAGGGGAAAAAAGAGAGAAAAATAAAAATTTGAAGCTGATGCTGAATGAAGATCAGGGTGCATGGGTACGTAATAGACAGCACAAAATGATTTGATTATCTCCAGTTTTCTGGAGATAAGCCAAGTGCTTGAAGGAAAACAGACACAAATCTTCAAGCATTCGTTCAAGTCACAGAATGTACCTTGAGATGACTAAACGCATCGTAAACCATCCATTCTAAAAGCCAAGTTGAAGTTGCAACCATTGAAGTGCATGACAAATTTGAACAGAAAACAGTCAAGAGGTCCAAAGCTGTTCTGGGTATCATTTGTTTCTTGGTTCAGGTCCAGTGATAGAATGTGTAACTAAAGACTGAGCTCTATAAAAGAGCCTGACCTCCACCATTCTGACTCTCACTCTCTATCAGGAGGACATTTCCCATTTCTCTTTACTCTTTTCATTTTGATACTTTAATAGAGTGATCTGTAACCATTCTTATTTTGTCTTTGGCTCCTTTATGTTATTGCCCTTTGAGCGGGGGTCATAACAGCTCTTGTCATCGCTGTTGCATGCATCACAAAAACTACTAGACTACCAACGAAAGCTTACATTACAGTGTGAAATATATTCATTATAAAATACCACTAACCTATTTAAAGATATTCAATTTCAAAAATGTATATAACCGAAATATTTTGAGCAGTAATACTTGCATAGCAACAATGAAAACTTATCTGTTTTCAGTAGAGACAGAGACAGTAAATCAATGATACAGTTCTATCTTACACCAGAAAATGATGCCAGCTAGGTCTATCAGCAAACATATGGCTTAGCTGTGTCCAGAAGTCCTCAATAAGAATAGTATTTTCCAAGAAATTACGAAAAATCGTTGACCACGTTTCGTTAGGTGTAGTGTCTTTTAGTGCTACCACAGAGCGTAAATGTGCAATGATAAGAAAAATTTTGGTTACGCTGACCTAAAAAACGCTATTCCAATTAGATATGTTATACATCGTTAGAAAGCTTATGCTCTCACCTACTGGATAAATGAATTGTCAATCAAGCCAGACTGTACTAAAAAGGGCGACAACGCCATAATCAACAAGTGTGGTATTACGCACAGTTATTTTGGAAGGTACCCAGGCATGACAAATGCACGTATATTTCACAAACGGATTGTCCAAGACAATATATGACCACTCAGTCTCAAAAGGGACATCTCTACTCTTAAAACCAATGGTAAGGTTGTATATTTATTCAATATTTAGTCCCAGATATTGACTGTAGAATATTGACATGGTATCATTTTTATTTTTTCTCATTTATTCCGTTATTCGTTTTCACTGCTGCATTGACATATCTTCGGGTTATTGTCATTTGTCTATGTTTGCTGTTTCTGAATATAGCCCTTGTGTTCCTACCTAGCTACTACGCGTGAAGCTGCGCTTCTAGCCGGAAGGAAATCATGAACGTATTGGTTTGAATAGATTGCATCGCGCCATCTGTAGGATTATAAGCGGCAATGTTTTTTCCGCCTCGAATAAAATAATAATTAAAATTTTTAAAAATACCTTAAAGTACAGACAAAATATCAGCTGATATAGAGGTGGATTTGGGAGGCAGCGTGGCGATTTAAAAATCGTCACACACAAGAATCGCGATTCGTAGACATCGACAGGTACAGAATATTTTGTCTAGTGGTGCTCTGTCAGGCATGTACTGCAGCCATCTTCAGTTCCTGCTTGTTTCAGTGGTTAGTTGGCTTACGTTTTCTCTTCAGCGTAAAAAGTGCATGTTCAGTTGGAAATAGGGGGGACTATGTGTAAAAGTGCTGTAATTCCTACAAGTTGAAACCAAAATGTATAAAAATATCCTTTAATAAAAGCTGAGACTTAAAAAAAAAATTAAAATGTTTGTTTTTGCTATCTAAAATTGTGGAGTGCAGAGCCAAATAAAATAAAAAAAAGTCTTAAATATGCCATTATGGAGCTCACTGTACACACACACACACACACACACGCGCACGCGCGCACACACACACACACACACACACACACACACACACACATATATATATATATAGTGGCTTACACGTTATTTTAAGGCTGGCTCCACCCTCCTCTGCTGCAGACCATCACCACCTGTTCCTCATTATCACCTGCACCTGTTTGCCATCTCCAGGACTGATTGCTCTCACTTTACATTCCCTCAGTTCACTGCTTTCTTCAGGTAGCATTACTTTGCTTTTCTTTGCGTGCCTTCACGTACATAGCTTTTGCTTTCTCCTTCTTTTCCTATAGTGTGTTGAACACTGTTTTTCCTTGATTTATTGTTTTCTGTACATATTTTTTTTCCCGTGTTCAAGCCTGTTCTGGTGGTGGAAATAAACTCACCTGTAACTGCATCCTGCGTGATGAAAGAGTCATTTACACCATGACAGCCATGTAATTGCTGAATAAAGTAATTTTCTGCTCTGTGAAGTTATCAGAATTATCCATTTCCGAGTGATTTTTTTGGAAAAATTCTCTCACAGGGGAACACCCAGCCCCAGACCCCCCCCTAGAGTCACTCACCACCCCTGGAGGTTACATCAGCCTTAAACTGTTAAAACACCAATCAGAAGCTCAGGATGCATAAAATGGCCACAGATGAGCTCATGTGCTTTGGAACAACGGATCCAAACAATGCAGAAGGGGCTGGAGTAAGAGGAAGGGTACAACTGAGAGGAAGAGAAAGAAAAAGGGCAAAGAGAACATTTGTATCTGATGGGATCTGTGCCACTCCAGTCGACCATGTCCTTGTCCACAGAATGACAACGAGGGAAGATGGACAAAGAGTTGAGCCAGATTAGAGTTGATCTATAATCCGGACCTTTGGAGAAGAAAGCGGATAATTTACTACTATCTGTACGCTGCTCTCTTACCTGTTTGCTCTACTGTGATACTGTGTCAAGCTGAGTGATGAAAAGCATTATATTACTGTACTGTATCACATGAACTTGGGAGTGGCATGCATATTTTCTAAAAATGGATGACGTTTGCCCACCAATACGTCTATTTTTGCAGAACTGAGAGATGGTGAATTTATGGAGGCAGAGGAACAAGAAACTGGTGTCAACTTGCCAGCAATGTTATTGAAGAGGAGGGTATATTTCCAGGAATTGAACAAATCAGCATTTCAACCATTGATCACATCCTTCGACGCAACAGAGTACGACTAAAATAGGCCTTTTGAGAGGATTTCGGAACGAGTCAAAGACCAGCGCTTGGATTACGTGCAAGTAATTCTTCATCTAGTATTTTTGGGTAATGTATTCAGCGGTATATTGCGCAGGCTATATTATGGCCTACTTTTCCTAATGTGTTTTAGTGATTTACGGTCTCAACGGTAATATATGGAATCACATATTTTTCTGCAGAGAATATTTGAGCTTGATGCCAGAGACACCCCTCGAATGGATCTCCTTCGATGAGGCAGGATTTAACCTCACCAAACGGAGGAGAAGAGGGCGGAACATTATTGGCCACCGGGCCATTGTGGATGTCTCTGACCAGCATGGATGCCAAACTGTGTGCCACCCTGGGGTCCTCCACCACCATGCCACCCTGGGCCACCCTGGGCCCATACAACACAGAACATCTGCTGCTCAAAGCCCGTCGAGCAGTTCCTCAGCGTGGTGGAAGGTATGGCGGACATCCCTGTGAGCGGGAAAATCTTCACCAGCCGATAGATGAGGGTCATGGGGACGTTACCTGACAGTCTTGCCAGGGGTGGGTGAGGCCTACCATGGGGTACTTCCCCCGCTGCCTGGCCAGGGCCTACCATGGGGTACTTCCCCCGCTGCCTGGCCAGGGCTAACACTGCCTGTGACGTGCCTGTAATCCTCTGACCTGCCCCAGCCAAGAGACACTTTTTCTTTCTTTATGCACTGTTTTTTATTCCTCATTTTACTCAGATGAATATTTGGGATTTTTACTGTACTCTTCTTTTTTTTTTACATTTACCCACTACATTTCACCCAACTAGTTTACTGTATTGTACTTGATATTTGATACTGTGTTTTACCTACACACTTATGTAATGTATGAATGTATGAATCTTACAAGTAGCATGATGATGCAAATTTGAAAATATATAAAGGTTGTTCTGAAAAAGCACATGGTCCTTGTTTGTTTGCAGTAGCAGGTTTTTATAGTAGTGTTTTGAATAGATCTCACCAGTGCGTAAAGGGTATTCAGTAGTGTCTGTGCACATGATGGCTTCTTTGTGCCTTCTGAAGGAAAATTTTAATATAGATGGAAGATAACATGATTTTGAGTACAGTGCGTTTGATTTTGTCATTGGTTTGAGCTTGGTACAGATAAGTGTGTTTTTGGTTTTGGGAAAATGTGCCTTAGCCATTGAGAAAATTGTAAAATGCAAAATAATTAAACATTCAATTGCCAGCTAGGCATGGAGTTGTATATGCTTTATTAACTGTCACAAATACTGCCCCACTCAAGTTTGTGTTCTTTTTTTTCTTGGCCCCCGAGCACCAGTGTTTTTGGTCCAGTCTCACCCCAGTTTTATGAACTCTCTGTTTTATGAACCTGCTCTGTGATCACAGAGATACACACAGCCACCAAAAGTCAAGGTCAGCATGACGTGCTCAGCTAACACTGAACAATCATCATTCATTCATCCCATCACCCACACAAGGGGTTCCCCTTCGATTGCTTATTTTCACTCCTTGCATATCATCCTTGTGTCCTTTCCTCGCTCCTTAGCTCCACCCAACAGAGGACGCGAGGAAGAGGTGCAAGGATGAGATACGAGGATGGAGGAATGGAGGCAGAAGGAATGCATCAGTCTGTCTGAAGCCCATTAAAGACATGCCCGATGTGTAGATGTGGATCCATGGGTGGATCGTTTATACATCACATGTTCAGAAAAAAAAGACTTCCTCAAAGGCTACGCTCGTGTTTCCTCGCCGAAGTCCCCTCTGGGACCCTCCTTGTTGCTGGGTTGCGCGAGGACAAAGGAGACGAGGACGGATAAAATAAGCGACTGGAATGAACCCAAGCCATGCCGGAGCACTGAAGAATACTAATCAGGCTCAAATGGATAGGAAGCAACGCGCGTGTCACCTAACATTTCTACTCAGCTTTGACTCAGAACCCAATGGGAGTATTCACAGCTACAGTGCAGTTGAGCTATTTACGGAATTAATTCATTGAACTATGTGATGAAAATGTTACAGCTTACACTGATTTCAGAATATTATATTATTATATTATATTAATGATGCCTCACATTCAGTTTTCATCTTAGTCTGAAAACAATTATAAAGGATGAAAATTGCTTAATGAAGTCAGCGGGACAGATGTAATGAAAGCACACCGAGTTATTGCCCTTTTACGAGAGTAAGAACTCGGGGTGGGCTAAAGCCTATTTCTTCCGACTTGGCACGCTGTATGTTAATCCATTATCTGCTACAGAGTATGCAGCTAGTCTCCAAACTAGCGGCTCTGTTTTATCTTTATGTGTTCAAAGTCCCCCAGAAAAGTGAACAGCCTCATATTGCACTCATTCAGAAGCAGCGGTGTGCAGTGGAGCTTTCCTGAAAGGACATACCGATCTCCCAAGAGGCGTAAGGGTGCTCTTCTGGCAGCCAGGGGCTAAATATAGCGCACGTAAAGAGCCGCCCAGGGTCGTTCATGCTTAACACCGAACAGAAGTGAGCACGCATTTGAAGTCCACTCAGTATCGATGCCACGATGCGTGACCAAGTGTGCGTGCCTGCTTCATTCCCGAAGAGCGAAGCTAATGACGTTTCCTCTGCGGAGCTATACAGTACATTTTCAGTATCAAAGACTGGAGGCCCGCAGTCTGAAACTGTTCAGTGGCCTATCTGTGACTGTAGCTAATTCTGTACTATAATCTTCCTGTTCCTACTTATCAAAACCCATACAGTCCACCTTTCATGGTGAAGCAGCTTTTTGATCAGATGATTCACTTTCATCATCCTGCAAGCAAGTTTGTGGGTCTGGGAGTGTGCGTGCGTTTGTGTGTCCTCGAAGGTGGTGTGAAAGTGTGTGTGTGTATGAGTGTGCGTGTGTTTGTATATGAGTGTGCGTGTGTGTGTGTGTGTACACATTTATGTGAGGGAGGTGTGGAAGTGTGTCTGTGTGTTTATGAGGGAAGTGTGCAAGTATGTGTGTGTGTGTGTGTGTGCATGCATGTCTGTAGGTATATGTGTGTACATTATATACATTTCAGGGTGATTAGGAACAATAGTGCAGTTAAGAGGAAAGAGGAAGTTCAGTGACTCACAACAAAAAGAGGTTTCATCTGATTGGTCTCTGCAGTCATCCTCCCGGTCACAGCGCCAGGCTTCGGGGATGCAGCGGCCGTTCTGGCAGGAGAACTGGCCGGGCTGGCAGGTCTGAGCTGAAACAGAACCACAGATTAGACCCCCAGGGGAATTGGCTGGGCTGGCAGGACTCAGCTGAAACAGAACCACTGAGATTAAACCCAAACACGTCACTGGAATCACACATTTGTGAAATAATTACAGAAACCCGTTATTTACCTAGCAAGAATCACGGAGACTGCTACCTTCATACGTCTCCAGTTCACTTTTTTCCATCTGACAACTAACATCTGCTTTTACTGCCGCTGCATGACAGCACAGCTGGGCTCACTGATTTCATCATAACTTATGGAGCAAGCCGATTGGCTTCCCTTTGGCATCTGTTCAGCTTCCAAAAGAGTTGGAATGTATATCCCAGGCACTGAGCAGATGCTCTTTTCCAGAGTGATTTACACAGTTTACCTTCTTACTTTCTCACACAGTTGGACACGCACTGAAGAAATTCAGGTCAAGCACCTTTCTCAGGGATACAATAGCTGTGCCTCACCTGGGACTGAAACCTACAACCTCTGATTTAGAAAAGCTGGCACCAATTATTTCTCTGTGACGCCTAAAATAATATATGTCCCTCTCTCTCTCACACACACACACATATATATTCAGTGAGGCAGGACTGGGGGTGGCCACTGCTCACGTGGTGAACAGATGGGAAAAAAACAAAAGAAGTGTTTGGCTCACTGCCTTTCATTGGTGAAAACCTCAGAACGATAGGAAACTTTAACACAAAAAGGCCAATCTGGCAACCAAACTCTACAAAGAAAAAATGAATTAAAAAAACCATAAACATAAACTTGCACCCCACACAGCGCTCGTTCCTCTCATAGCTCCCCAAAGCTCCCCCTTTTAGACGTGTGAACCAACAGTTAATGGGCCACAACTAGTGATTACAATGCACTACAGCTGTGGACATACCTGTCTGTGGGGCCCTGGTGGACAGCTTCTTGGAACCACTATATATATATATATATATATACATATATACAGTATATACACACACAGTATGTATATGTATATATTCAAGGCGCCATAATGTTTGGGGCAAATTACAGGTGTTTCTAATTAGTCAGGTGAGTTCAATTGCTTCCTAAGTGCAGAGTCTTCAGTATCTTGGTTCTTGGCTTTTGATTGCCTTTCGTTGTCTTTTAAAAACTCTACAGTTCATGACCAAATAATTCTCACCATGATGAAGAAATTCCACCAAACACCTATCTGACAGATAAGAAACACTCTTCAGGGGACAGGTGTGGATGTGACAGTGACCACTGTGCACAGAGGTCTTCACAAACAGAACTACACAAACAGAGGCTACACTGCAAAATAAAAATATCCTAATGTATCCTAATATCCTAATATTCTAATCCTAAAAAACCTAGGTTAGGTCTGAATAGTGTTCACTGTGTGAACTAAACTGTGTTCTTGGCTAGAAATAGCTGTACAAAATAAGTATTGTACCTTACTGAACCTGTGTTTAGCAGTTGTCTATGACCATGAAATGCACTTTTTGTACGTCGCTTTGGATAAAAGCGTCTGCCAAATAAATGTAATGTAATGTAATGTAAAAACCTCTATTTAGCTTTAAAAATTGGCTGGCCAGTTTGCTAGACAGTACCTAAAAAAGCCTGTAAAGTTCTGGAAAAAGGTCTTGTGGACAGATCAGATTCACTAAGATTCACTTGTACGAGCTTGATGGCAAGAGCTAAGTGTGGAGGCCAAAAAGAAATGCCCAATATCCAAAGCATACCATCTCATTTGTGAAACATGGTGGTGGGGCGTCTTCATTTATAATGTAACTGGTGATAGCAGCAGCAAAATTAAATTTGAATTGTACAGAAACATCTTATCCACTCAAGTTCAAACAAATGGCTCCAAACTCATTGGACAGTGCTTCATCATGCAGCATGACTATGGGCCCAATCATACAACTAAAGCAACTAAGCTTTTCAAAGCCAAAAACCGTCACCCAATCCAAATCCAAAGAACTTTAGGCAACTGGCCCCTGAAACAAGCAGGAGCTGAAGATGTCAGAAATACGGGCCTGGCAGAGCATCACCAGTGAAGATACCCAGCAGCTAGTCTATGGGTTACAGACTTCAAACAGTCATTGCATGCGTGACTGCGTGGGTATGTGACAAAGAACTAAACATTACTACTTTCCTATATTCATTTACATGACAGTGACCAAAGGCGTGCAATATGTATGGAAAATGATTTTGTTAATAAAGCTCTGCTTTTTATAACTCTTTTTCTTATAAATAAATTACATAAATCACTTAAATCGTCCTAATCTTAGCATTTAATAAGCATTGCAGTCCTTATCAGCAATAAAATGAATATCAGTACTTAAATACATTAAATGATTATTTGAAGTTGCGAAGCCAGGCTGAAGCTCTAGGCTTTCTGTTGATTCTCTTTTGCCTGAAGTGCTCTCGACTGCAACAAGCTTCATTTTCTATATATTAAAACTTGGCCTCAATTGCATGCAATTGCCTGACAATTTACATTATGGCCTACATGTGGATAAAGGACACGAGGATGCAATACATCCATCCATTATCTATACTAGGCTTATCCTGAGCAGGGTCACGGGGGGTGCTGGAGCCTATCCCAGTGTGCATTGGCAAGGGGCAGGATTACACCCTGGACAGGCCGCCAATCTATCGCAGGGCACACACACCATTCACTCACACACTCATACCTATGGGCAATATAGAGTCTCCAGTTACCCTACCTGCATGTCTTTGGACTGTGGGAGGAAACCGGAGTACCCAAAGGAAACTCACGCAGACACGGGGAGAACACGCAAACTCCACACAGAAAGGCCCCAAGCCGAAATTTGAACCCATGCCCTTCTTGCTGTGAGTCGACAGTGCTACCCACTGCACCACTTTGCCGCCCGAATGCAATACAGAAAGAGCTTTTTCTACCTGGAGACTACAGAGGTTAAATTGAATATGCGACAGCACCGAGTTTGACCACACTGGCCCGAGCAGGCACTGGATGGAGTTTGCATGGGCTCAAACTCAAACCTAACAAACATTTTACTTGAAAACAAGCATGAGTCCCTAACAAAGCCCCAACCCTCAGTAACCTTTGGGAAACACGTTGTTGAATCTGTTTCCAAGGTTTCTTCCTATCTGTCCCACCTACAGAGTGATTCCCTTGCCACCATCACACCAGGCTTGCTCTTGCATGGGGTTTAGGCCAGGATCCACTGTAAAGCGCATTGTGCCACATTTCTGTAAAATGCACTGTAACAAATAGATTGGATTTGATCTGATTTGAGGTTACGCAGGTTTGGGCAGGAATATGTTCCTGAAAATGGAATATTCGTGTCTGTTCTTCTTTTGCCCTGGAGTCACCCAGTGAAATCCCAAAACAGATGTAGATGCCAGATATTTCAGTCGTGATGACACAGAAACACTTTTTTTTTTTTTTATTAAAGAGAGGCTTATTTTGGAATACTTAAAAGATCTCAGACCAGAGTTACATCCCTTATCCCTGAACGGAAACACCCGGAGAAGTGGGCTTTAACTTTTTCACAGTGGGGAAAGGATTGTGGGATATGTATGGGTGAACACTTGATATGGCACACCTGTAGAGGCTGCAAAGCAGGACGTACCTGAACAGGTGGAGTTGGACTCGTCCTCGTTGTTCCCGCAGTCGTTGGTACCATCACACAGCCATCTCTTAGGAATGCAGCGGTTGTTCTGGCATTTGAACTGGTTACCCGGGCAACTGCGGTTATCTGCAATGGACCAGGCCAGCATTCAGGTCTGTGTAACTTTCTCACTTTGCTCCAGGCTATAGCTTGCGCATTACTGGATTAATCCTTGGAGATTTTTTTAAACCATAGTTGTAAAGCACTCTTCCCTTTTCAAAGCTTGACTTAACTTATAAGAAATAATCACCATTAAAAATAAAAAATAAAATTTTTTGGTTACTGAAAAATGATAACATTGCTGTGGTTGTTGTTGTTTTTGCTGTGGCAGCTGCTACTGTTGTTGTTACATTTTAACAGAACAAGTGGCAAGATGTGAATTACAATAACAGCTAGCTTTTGTTGAAGCATACTTTTTCAAGAAGGTTGTTTGCTATTTTTGTTATTTCGGTCATAATTTTCCCTGCTACTATAGCCCTGATGTCCTCAGCGACACCAGGCTATCATCCATGCCCTCTCTCACCCATACACATTGAATCACACCAAGTGTAAGACAATATAGCCTACTCTACAGAAATATGGATGAAACCGGATGTCGACTTCGAGTTGTGCCTTATATTGTGCAGAATGGACTATACAGTATTTCTTTTTCAAATAACCTCTTTCTAAAAAAACTGTGTGGTTGGTTTTAATAAAAGGCTGAGATTATGTCATCAGGTCCTTTCAGTAAAGGTGAAGTTATCCCGCATCATCAATAAATCTTCCCATATAGTAAGTCTACAGAAGGGTTAATCAGCATAAACTCTAACGGCATGCAGCGGGCAGAGTGTTTCAGTATTCTGACACCGAAGGCGGATCCGTACGGCAGATCTGGGGGTCTTCGTCGCTCCCGTCCAAGCAGTCATCGTCGCCGTCGCACCTCCAGGCCAGCTGGATGCAGTGCTGGTTCCGGCACCGAAACTCGCCGCCCTTGCACCCCTGGGGCTCCGCCTCCGTCGCGCTGACTGCGGAAAGGAAGGCGTGGCCGCGGTCACTCTTGTGTTCTCGGCATGACCCGTGGCCGCGCGCCGCAGACTTCCCGCTAACTTTACCGCAGCTGCACTATGCGCTATAATGTTCATACGCATACTGTACATCATGATCCACAGCATCCTGCCCTATCTGTTTTCTCTGATGTTTTTATTTCGGTTGTCCGGGTACAGATTTCTGTCGGCTGGGACGAATCTGGGCCTTGTTTCGGGTTTTGGGAAAGGTGAACCGAGCAGGGCGTACCTGAGCAGGAGACGTTGTTGCTCCTGAGGCGCTGGTTATCGGCGCACGCGCACACCCGTCCGGACGGGACGGCCAAGCAGAGGGTGCTGCAGCCCCCGTAGTTAATACGGCACGCGTTATCCCCTGGACGACAAGCACAACAACACATCCCATTCAGGCGCTCCGCTGGACCCTCGTCACAGTACAAGATTTGTCATATTCCCCTAAGCACCAGAAATTAAAATTTGTCCCCTGTAGGGGACACGTGTATCTGGTTTTAATTTCAAGAACTACTATGCTGCATCCTACACTACCAGGGACTTTCAAAATAAAATAGAATTTTTTTTAGGAAATCTTTGCAACAGGTCATCCAAGGTGCTTGTATTATGTAAAAAAAATTAAAATATTATTTTTTCCTTTTTTTTTGCAAGGTCTCAGGAGGATATCTCCCTTCAGAGGACTATTTGATCTCAAGAAGAAAATCGAACAACCATTGAGAAAGCAGAACAGTGTCCATAGCCAATTTCCTGTCCTGTGAGAATGACACTGAAGCTTCTCAATTCATCTCACAAATAGACGCATGCATGAAACGGATTATGGAGGACATTGCTTTGAAAGTGCCAGCGGTCTTTTCTGAAAGTATATATTTTTATCATTTTTATCCTTTCTGATGAATCATTATCCTTGTGGTCAGATGTTAAGCAAACTGAGAGATGAAAGAGAAACATGGCAAAACTATCTTTACAGCGGAAGCACGGAACAAATGCAAGAATTCAGTCCCCTGAAAACTCAATGTGCACTTCCTGAGCCAATGAGATAAAGCCGTCTGTTTCCTGGGAGCCAATCAGCAATACCCAAAGGAGAGAGATCCAATTAATATTTTTTGTGTGACATGAGCTTTGGAGAAATTGCTAGCTTAAGTTATCATGACAGGCTGCGAATTCAGATCAAAATCCTCCTGGCTTTTTCAGTATTGCTTGCCTACCCTTCTATATACTTTCCCACAGGAAGGATGAAATGCATTTTTGTATGGAGATTTACTCCAGTATAATCCCATGACAGGCAGCCCTCTAATTCATTTAAAAGAATGGATGTGATGTCTAAAAACATCTACACTCCAAATGAAGCAAAGCAAAATTCTACACTAATTTGCAGCTCATAGGAATCGCAACAAGAGCACAGTGGCCAGGATAAAAAATAAAATGAAAAAAACATTATTCAAATAAATCAATATTTCCATTTAGCTGGGGAAGGAAATTAGGCTTGTGGTCATAAAGATCCAGCAATGTTCTTAAATGTTATCCTGGAGAAACTGAGAAAAACAGAAAGGGTATGTCCTGAAATTTGGCTTGAAACCAGAATCGTTTCATTAGAGGGCAAGTGTACTTCTAGCCGATGAATTGGTTTACCCACCTCCTACTTTACAGCCCCCGCTGTTTTCATAAAATGAATTGAACATATGTTACTCGCAGGAATATAAAGCTTTAACGAGCACACGCTGTAATTAATTTTAGAATGTCGTCATAGATGAAATATGGATTTTAGGAGTCCAGGGAATTGCTGTAGGCTACTCAAAATCGTAAATTAGAAAAAAATAAAAATAAAAAGGCACACTGATGATGAATTCAATGAAAAGGCCACGCCCATTCCCGCAGCGATCGTCTCCAAGCGACCTGGAGCGTGACCTGCGGTCTGGGGGGACCAGGAAACGCAGACAGGAAGTGGAAATCTGCAAAAAAAATGACGTGATCTGCGTCTCTGTTCTGGTAGTATGCAGTATATGTTTCCGAGGTGTTTCGCCGATGGCTGGGATCATCACTGTACTGCACCGCACTTGCGTGAACAGCACAGTGGCGTTTTCACCATAACCCATGGGAATGGAGAGGAGGCATTCAAAGTTCACCAGCAGATTTTCTGGTGGTGCTATGGCACTCTGATGACCAATCAGCTCCGCTGCAGTCACATGGTAGCTTGCAGAAAAGTGGTGGTCGCTGCGTTATGTAACAGAACTACGGACTTAAAATCCAGTGACTTGCAGCTTTTGTGTTATATCATCATCGTGCTTGTTTGGTTACATCATCATCATTTGTCACCTCTTGGTGCCACACAATATTTCTGGTCTGACAAGCTAGCATGGTAATTAATTGCGTTTCACCATTGTTGTGAAGTTCATTGTAATGTGTTGGCATGTTTAAAAATGTCCCTTCTACAACACAACCCTGCTTAAAAAAAAAACAAATAAAAAACAGCTGAGACCAGGATGAATTCCATGCTGGTCAAAGCTGGTTCACGGTGGTTAGTGCTGGTCTGGTGATGGTTTGGTTGGTGGACCAGCAAAACCGTGACATCAGAGCAGAGGACAGACTAGACGCAATCATTTTTTTTATGCAAACAGTCAACTTGGAAAAAGCTGCACCCACAGACTGCTGACTCACGTAAGACAATTATATTTTTAACAATTTATTTGTTCAGCAAGGAAAATCAATCCAATTCATCCAATTCAAAAGTTATTCTCGCTGACACCGTTTACTTTGATGCCATACATTACCACTGTAAAGAATGATGTAGTTGGTCAAGGGGGGTGGTAGGGAAGCACGCAGGACAACAAAATCCAGTGCAAAAAGTGCCAGGTGCTCAGAAATGTAAGAATAAACAACAAAAGACTAGAAGACAATAAATAAATAAATAAATAAATAAATAAAAACCCTTAAGAAATGTATAGGCTAACAGCCAGTCTTAACTAGACAGTACAATAGACGTTCGCTTCAACAGCTCACTAAGCATCACATACGGTACCTCTACTTTAACCAGTCCCCTGCAGTCCCAAAACCCACTGCTTAAATAGGGAGTTCAATTAGAATTTCCCTCCAAGAGACTGTACCAAATAACTGACAGGGGAGCTGATTTAAGGTATGGATAGTATCTGTTCGGGAATGAGTCCAAACATCACCACACAATACAGAATATAAGTTTAATAATGAATTTATTAAACTTACGATGAAAATTATTATAAAGTAAATAATGTTTCACCATTCTGAGGTGCACTTAAGAAATAACCCATGGAATTTGAAATTGAAAGATTGTTCAGACATAAGCAACTGTTGCATCCAGGAAATAATAAGAGCATTTGATGGCGGCGCCTCCAGCATAGCACACACGGTTCAAACCGTTTTCAAACGGTAAAAAAGAGAAAATGGCTAACAGAAAGAACAAATCAGCTGAACAATGGATGGTGCACTTAATAAACGATGTATAAGTAAATGAACAACTACGTGTGTTTGTGTTTACTGATAAAGTGAGCAGTTGAAATAGAAATAACATGAAGTCCTTAGGTGACTAAAAGAGCAGAGAAATGGTGAGTGTAAAAATGAAAGTGAGGCGGTGAGGCTGGCGTGAGGCCACATCATCACAACCACTCATTCAAATTCACCATTGCTTAAGGGGAGAAAAAAAAAAACATTACCATCCGACACCAAAAATAGTGGTTCATATCTGTGGTTCTGAGCACCAACAGCAGCATGCAACAGTGTGGGAACACCCCTGTCAGTCATCGTTGGTGCCTAATTACGTAGATTACTGGGGAGGGGCAGTATGATAACGGACTGATGTTAAGGCTTTATTGACCGCTTGTAGAGAGATGACTAAAATAAATGTAGTTGGCCTATAAGCATTATTCTCTGTTGACGCCATTGCAGTTCCTTAAGTGTCGCTGTTGATCTCTCCGTGGCTGATCTATCCCATCTGCTCAGGACTGAGGAACAGCCTGATCCAGGCATCAATCATCCACCCACTTTGACTTGACCATGATCAAAGGGATATTCAGTGATTTAAAAATAATGCACTCCTGATCTATACCTCTGTACAACATTATCATTGAGTTGATGTGGCAACTGTCCTGTCGTAGAAAAGCAAAAATCGGTCTTCACTGTTGAATATATACTTGAAATTCATCCTCTGGGTATTTAATGAAGCAATTTTAGACTTTAGAGAGTACCTTGTTCAAGGGCACAATGCCTTACCTGGTATTCTAATGAACAACCTTTTTGTTACAAGCCTAGCTCCCCAAACATTATAATGCACTGCTGCCCTACTGTAACTGCTTTTAACTGGGATGAAATTACACCTGAAATATTCATTTATGTTCGCAAAGGGACTGAATGCTGTGTATTGTTTTACTATTCATTCCTGTTGAAAAGTACAAGAGTTTCATCTTCTGAAGTGATAAAATGGGAGACCCGTGCAAGGGCTGGAAGACATTTTTTGCCACCGTGTGTGTAGTTTTATTTGACACTATTGCTCACAGTGCTGGTGTTTCACCTGCACGTGTCCTCTGAGTGTCTCATATCACACACAGGATGCACACACACTGCTGTTCAGACTGCCCTTCTCTGGGTTATGTTTGGGCACACAGCACACACACACAGAAAGCTAAAGTAACACCCCTAAACATGGCATACAGCGTCTTACTGTTAGTTCTGTCAGTAGAATAAGGGAAAGTAAATGGAAATTAGAAAAAAGGTACATTCCACATTTTTTCATTCCGCACACAGGAAGACTTTTTTCATGCAGAGTTGTGACTGTGTAGAATAGCCTTTCAGCTCACGTAGTAGAGGCAGAAACTCTGGGTATTTTCAAGACCAGGCTTGATCTGGTGTTAGATACTATCTAGTCTGTACGTAATCAGAGCACTAGGTACAATTTAGTCAGGAAAATGGAGAGCATTGCTGGGCTGAATGGCCTGTTCTCGTCATTGTGTTTTATTGTGTTGTGTTTTGTTGTGTCTTGCCCTGCCGTACCGTGCTGTGTTGTGTTGTGTAGTGTTACCCTATGTCATGTCATGTCGTGTTGTGTTGTGTAATGTTATGCTGCACTGCATTGTGTTGTGTTATGTTATGTTATGAAACGTTATGCTGTGTCATGTTACATCGTCGTGCCGTGTTGCGTAGTGTTGTATTTTGTTGTGTAACACCGCTGTACCTTGCTGGCTCTGAGCGTCGTAGACCCGCAGCCCAAAGAGAGGCGGCCTCTCCCTCCTCAGCAGTGTGACGTCGCCCGATGACAGGTCCAGCTGGAAGATGGAGGCGTTCATGTAATCTGTCCAGTAGATGTTGTTACGGTAGTGCGAAATGCCAAAGGGGTGGTTCAGTTCCTTGCCGTTATAGACCACCTAAAAAGGATAAAACAAATAAATTAAGAACAATGAGGTCTCAAGCAAAACAAACATCTGGCAGCTTGAGAAAGGGTATTCAAACAAACGCTCTGCAATTTGGTAAATATTGTAGTTAATGCAGCCAGGGCAAAGCCAAAGACAAATTTCCAGGAATGGATAATAAAGTTTTCTATTAATACATTTTTTTCTATTCAATTCAATTCTAGTCTATTCTGTCTGCACAATGTCTGACAAAACTCTATGTGTCCACCTGGGTAGGAGCATAGGTCGCTGCTCCATTGCACGTCCCACACACCATTCACTCACACACTCATACCAACAAGCAGTTTGGACTTTTCAATTAGCCTACTGCATGTCTTTTGACTGTGGGAGGAAACTGGAGTACTTGGAGGAAACCCATGTGACACGGAGAGAACATGCAAACATCCAAACATGAGGCAGCAGTGCTACTCACTGCACCACCGTGTCACATGTCCATAAGTTTAAGGTGGCATTTAAGACTCATATACACAGTAAGTCTGTTTTTCTTTATTAATTAGGGAATAATGGGGCTGGAATTCAGTCCACATTTTCCTTCACTTGTTAAACACAATGACCTCTGTTCAGTCATATTTGTCCTTAACATTGGCATGTAAATACAAGAATTGCCATTTTTCTTCACAAACTCAGTTGGGAGTTAGTTTTAGTGATGATTGCTTAACTTCTAAAATGTGTTTGTGAAAAAAAAAAACTTCTAATTGTAATCAAATTTTAAGACGAATGCTGATTAAATTCAGTGCAATTATTGAAAAAAATATATACAATTTTGTTCTTCACAATCAGTGAGCTCAACAATCAACTCCCTAACCTTTTTCATGAAGGAAAAAGAAACACTTGCTCTTATTTTTTTCTGATTGGTATGTTGAGGACAAATGACAGCGAGTAATGGAAGACAGGCTCAATGGAATTAATCTCAACTGTACTGAATCCCTTTTGTCTAACGGAAGCACGCCTCAGTGAGTCACCGTTCTGCTGGTGCCGTTGAGGAAGATCTTCTCGATGTGATCGTAGTAGGCATCGCACCAGTACATGGTGCTGGTCCCGTGGTCCAGGGTGAGCCCGTTGGGCCAAAGCATGTTGGAGGTGACGAAGGTCTGGCGGTTGGACCCATCCATCCAGGCCTTCTCGATCCTCCCGATGCTGTCATTCACCTCGTCCTCCTCCCAGTCCGTCCAGTACATCCAGCTGCAAGGCAGGGCCAGCCATTATCGCACAGCCGTGATGAAAGGGCGGCAGTGTAGCGTAATGGGTAAGGAGCTGGACTTGTAACCTAAAGGTTGCAGGTTCAGTTCCCAGGTAGGACACTGCCGTTGTACCCTTGAGCAAGTTACTTAACCTATATTGCTTCAGTATATATCCAGCTGTACAAATGAATGCAATGTAAATGGATGCCGTGTAAAAGTTGCATAAGACGCTCTGTATAAGAGCATCTGCTAAATACCTGTAATGCAATGAAAGAGAGGCACATTATTCTTCAGCATTTCTGTCACTGACACAACTGCAAAATTCTAAACTTGTTTTAATTATTTTCATAATTGATTACCCAAGAGAAAGTACTTGGTTCACCCTAATTATTAGACTAATTATTATTTTATGGCTATGCATAAAAAGTGCTGTAATTTCTTTATGCAGAAACCAAAATGTCTACAGAGCCAAATCAAGAAAAAAAAATGTCTTAATCCCAAACATTATAGAGCACAATGTATATAATATAATATAATATAATATAATATGATATGATATGATATGATATGATATGATATAATATAATATTTAGCTAAGCCCTCCAGCCCCGTTTAGCTCCAGTCCAGGGATACAGATATGTATGTGTTTTGAGGTTTAAGCATCCTAAAACAAGAGACAGTTCTGTTCAACAGAATAAAGTCAACTACCCATTAATTAAGAAAGGTGTTATTGTTACATCTTTCCTAATTTTTCACTTCGATATAGAGATGGACATCCTGTTTTGCTGCTTTACTGACTGACAGGATGTCAGTGGTACACGCATGCATTTGGCACAAGGGGGCAGAAACGGTGATCATACGGGGCAATCACATTTTATAAATACGTAACAGTTAATGAACCCCAACACTGCCTCAGACCCCTCACTTCTGCTTACAAACTGCTCTTCTCTCCCAGAATTCCCTCTGCCAGGAAGTTAGCCGGACAAACACGCAGACTGGTTTCATCCTTCCATGTTACGAAGCTGCCATAAGACCTGAGTGATGCCCAGCAACGAGCCTGGTCTAAACTATGACCCATTAAGCACTACAGGAATGGAGGTGGGACGGTCATCATTTTGAGCTGATTGGGCCCCTTCTCCCTCACTGTGGCCTGTGAAGCTCGTTCTCCCGTATAAAGGGCAATGTCACCCTACCTGCGTCTGGAATGAGCCGTGATTCATGATCAGCGCACATGACGGAACGTGACAGAAGCTAATCGCCACTCTCCTGACTCTGCGTCCCACTGACCCGATAAATAACGCTGCACGCATGAGGGAAAGGGACTGACTGACAGTCTCAGCTCAAACAGACACGCTCCCTACCCAACAACCACGAAAAGGCACGTCACGTGACCCCAAGCAGAGGCCGCAAGAGTTAATCCGGCATCTTATCGAGGTGACGCAGACAGGCACGGAGCCGGCACAGATACAGAAATACAGAGGGAAGAGATGAAAAGGGAGAAAGAAGAGAGCGGGGGACGCTGACTTTACCTGGAGAACAGCGCGCAGCAGGACAGACAGTCCTGCGGTCTGATGTCTGTGGATGAGCGTGATGCAACACAATGACTGACAGGCCTCCTTTTAAGCTTGGAAACAACACCGGGCTGATGCAACATTTAAACGCGCACAAAATATGTAAATAAAGTAGGTACGACAAAACAAACATCTTATAATATCGTTCCATGGTAATATGCGAATGCCCTAATTCAACGGATGTTGTTTTTTGAACTAGAAAAAGTGGTTAGAACAGAAGAAGATGTTTCTTGCATATCTTACTTAGTAGACGAGGCATATAATTTGGCAATAAAGTCACGAAAGTGGCTGAACATAAGCACATGATTGAAAACTTTGCTGAATGGTACTTACATGTTTTTGAAAATAAATAGCCTACTCTCTGTAGATTTCTTGAAAAATAATTTAGCAATAGCGTGACATGTATCCAATAAAATGCAAGTAACTTGCACACGACAAGTAATACATTTAGTGTTTAACCTGACTGTCCTGAATCTGAGTGAAAAGGTTAGTTGCAAAGAGAATGAATGAAAGAAAATGGTAAACAACAGCCTGTTTCTCCAGTAGTCCGAAGACCACTAAGATCACAGTTCAAAAACCAAAAGACAGTTGAATATTCCGAACAGCCTGGGGTGAAGAATAAAAACATGCCAGATGGGACAACAACATCAGACCCCGTGCACACCAAACACAGAGAAACCAGGCCCAGATGCAAGGTTCTGATTCCTCAGATATCAACAGCAGATAAGCCCTAATGTCCACCGCAACAAATGATAACTGATTGATGTTAAGCATCCAAAAATCGTGTACTAAAATAAAGAAAGGTCCCCATTTTATGTTGTTAAAAACATAGGGGGAATGGTCAAGAGAGGGGAGAGCATGGTTGTGCTGACTGAATGACGTGTGGAAGGCTGGAGGTGTGGGAGTGGAGTCAGACAGGGACTGTCTGAAAGCAGACAAATTTGCATATTAAATATGTCACTGAAACCGGGGCTAAACACTATGATAGTATGATCAAAATAATATTATCAAAATATAATTATTGGTGGTTTTAGCCTCTTCATAGAGTGAATATATTAGGAGATAATCACGCACAGCTATTGAATACCTCTAAAAAACAAGTTTACTTCAGCTTCTAACAAAAGAATATTCGTACCACGTCAGTTTCCGCTTGAAACTGGAACTGTTTACAAAAATGTAGATTTGAACTGCCAGACCTCAACGACCATCATCTATATACACATAAAGATGTTCAATCAATGATTTCTATTAAATTTCACAGATTACATTCAAACTTGAATCTAAAGGAACGCAATCTTTGAAAGGCATTCTCTGGTCAAGCTGATCTCTGGCCGCCAATAGTTCAGGTGTTCTGTGCTCTCTCCAGAAGGTAATAAAGTAATAAAACTTACAAAGGAGAGAAAACTCAAGGACACCTCGGGTTTTGTAGAGATTTGCAAGGCCCGCTGTGTGGCTATAATAGCCCCAAGGAAGGTTCCTTTGATGTTTGTGGAGGGGACAGCGGGGATAGAGAGAGAGCATTTCTATGGTCAGAACAGACCAAGCTACTAAATCACAAGTGACACTGCCTGGACTGTGAGCAAGTTTTTCAGATCAAATTATATTGTCTGTTTCTCAAAGGCGATAATATGAAAACTAGATATCCAACATGTCCTCTACAGTAACATGTTAACAAGACATGCAATTTGACTAGCTGTGCCCAAACTTTTGCAAACCTCTGGAGTTACTGTTCCCTTTAGTTCAGCAAATCTGTCAAATCAAATCAATTGTGTCCAAGCAAAATGGCGGTTCTACACAACTTGGTAGTGTCCTCTTTCAGTGGACAAAATACACTGATAATATCAAGGCAGGTTTTCCCATAGTACCAAGAGCCATCGACTGCACACATATTCCTATCACTGCTACAAAGGACAACGGAAGAGCATTCAGAAACCACAAATCAATCCCTTCTATCAATGTACAGGTATGAAACGGCATTCAGAAACTGCAAATCATCCCATTATATCAAAGGACAGGTCACTTGTGATGCAGGTCACTTCATTAGTGATGTGTGTGCTAACGACCCTGGGTCTTGCTGTGACTCCTTCATTTTACAGCAGTCAGGGGTTTTTAATAGGTATGATGATGTTTATTTTAATAAATGTATAAAACATGCATTTATTAATATTATGCAAAATTATGGGCATTTTTTTGGAATCTACTGTAATCTACTGTATCTCTTATCTTAAAATAAATTGATCTTCTGGAGAGGACTTTGGATCTCTTGGTTTTCTGACACATCTGCACTGTCCATTGGAACTTATGATTTGTACATCTATGTTATATTACACATGTAACAGATAAGAGCTCTCCTCCATAATTTAGTGAGGATTGTGTTTGAATGACATATTTAACCGTGGATGTTTGTATTATATTTCATGACTTTCTGGTGCGACCCATTGCATATGCCTCTATATTTGTTTTAATAAATGCAGTGACATCATTGACCTGGACAGACAAGTGCTTTCCTTTTTTGTTATCTTCCTGTGCCATTATTCATACACACACTGAATATCCACAGTAGAGCCATTAAGGTCAAGTGAACCAGCACCATTTTTCCATATGTACTTCAACTTGTTATTAATTTCAATAAAACTTGCTGTAAAATGTGGAACATCAGGGCCAAATGCACAGAAGGATTCATTTGTGGCCAGAGGCTCTCTGAATGCTGTAATACTATGTATTTAGTAATTTGTGTCTTCAAAGGAAAATAATGATTAAATGTGTATCTGTAAAGTATATCTTTACAGTGCAGTGAAAGATTTAAGATGTTAATTTTTAACTTAATTTTCCTCATCTGTAATGAATATTTTACACACTTTTCAAGTATGTACACAGCCAGCAAGGGCACTATTTTAAGGTTTCCATTGCTAATTGAAAAGATATTGGTTCGCACTTAAAAGATGGCTACAAAGGTTTCCATTGCTGAAATAGAATCAAATCATTTTCAATAAAACATGACAAAAAATTACTGAATGTATAAAGTTAGTGTACGTATTTAATTGTCCATAAGGGTATATAAACGAAACAAGTTGATTGACAGGTTATTGTGAGCTACTGTATAGTCAAGAGTAAATCTTGGGACCACACTGAAAACATGAGCTAAATTAGAGAGGAATCAGAGAATATTTAATGTAAACAGAAGCAATACATTAGGCATATTGTTTGTGGACAGGAACCACATGCAAAAAACATCTAGATTATTATATTGTATATTTTATGCACATGCACTGTGAATAATGAATGTCACTTTTGGTGAAAGTGAAATGTTAAGCAGTCATGTTGGATTGTATGTGGCATGTCACAAAGTGCAGCCACAACTTTGGATGGACCAAAAAACTTAATTAAGATTATTGTATTTCAAAATAAATACGAATTGAGATTCAATTAAATGTAAATATGTATCGCAAAATTAGATAAATTACTGCACTGCCATTAAAAGTATATGGTGCTCTTAGGCTCTTCTGGTTATGTGCCTTATGTCCTGGGGGGCATGATGAGTTCAAAAGACAAGGAAGGTAAAATTCCACCTAAAGATTTGACATAAATCGTTCATGGACAGTAACAAAACAGAAAACCCATATTTGGTTTTTATACCATGCCACCATGAAGTTTGTTAACCTGTATTTACTAAAGATAAATTGACTGACAGTAATATAATTTGTAAAAAATAACCTGAAGTAAGCAGAAATTATATACCATATTGCAACATAACAGTCTAGACATAACAGTCTAGACATCTCTATGTATCTTAATGTAGCCTAACAACTTATTTTATACTGACCACAGCATTCTCATTCAGTAAGAATGTCCTTGGGAACAGAACAGACTCCACTGTGATGGAAAAAGTGATGAAAAACAGGTCTGCTTTCAGCCTGGCAACCTGCATTAATACCATTCTTTTAGAGATCATTTGCCCAGAACACAAGATGAACCCCTTGGTTAGAGGCGAGGGCTGTGCATTTCTGATTTACGGTGTTACCTACTGATGAGCAGAAATGCCTGGAATGCACAAACCGTTCTGCTGTATAGTGAGTTTCTACTGCAGGAGAGCATGCGGGACAGCTAGGAGGGGTAATATAAATCTGGCTGCCCTAATTTACACAGATCCACTGATCTAGAGGCACGACTAGCACTTTACACTAATCTAGAACCATGACAAGCACTTTACACAAATCTAAACCCATGACTAGAACAACAGACTGATCTGGAGCCATGACAAGCACTTTACACTGATCTAGACCCATGACTAGAACAACACACTGATCTAGAGCCATGACAAGCACTTTACACTGATCTAGAGCCATGACAAGCACTTAGCACTGCTCTAGAGCTATGACAAAACCCTTATACTGATCTAGACCCACTAGTACAACACACTGATCTAGAGCCATGACCATGACTCTGTTTTACACCAGGGTGACAAAAACATGTTGTGGTGAAAATATTTTCAAAAATAGTATAAATATTTATTTATTTATTTATTTATTTATTTATTTATTTATTTATTTATGTATTTATTCATTTATTTATATGTTTCTTGTAGTCTAGACTTCTGCATAGTAGAATATATGGTGGCTGAGATTAACACCAGATACTCATGTCCCCTACAGGGGACAGGAATGAATTGCTGGGTCTGGAGAGGTTATGCAGAAAACTTACGTGACAACTTTTGTTTTCCAGAGTTATATCAGGAAGAAATGTAACACACTCCCCATTTCTGGCCTGAAAGCCTCATTATTAAGAATTCCCAGCACTTTTTTTCTGCCACTTCAAATGTAGTCAGAAGCAAGGTACAATCATGTGTGAAAGCGTTAAAATTCAGCAGAGTATGCTAACAGAACTAGCACACAGAGTGAAATGAGGTTCGTACAGCTCTATTATGTGTTGCAGATGTGATGACAGCTTGTTCCCTGGCCAATCAGCAGTCTCTAAGCACACCTGCACTCGCTACAGAACCAGGTGAAATACCTGCCTGTGACTGTGTATTGGGACAGAAGAGGAGTGCACTAAAATAGGTGCAGATTATTAAAGCAGCACGACACATTTTAGCAGCACAATTACAAACAAGCTAACCAACACCGGCACAGAGGCTGGTTTAAAACAGGCACAAAACACAAAGACATAATGGGAGGAAGAGGGAGGAAGGAGGAGAAGGAGGAAGAGGAAGAGGAATAGGAAGCAGCAGCAGCAGCAGCAGCAGCAGCAGCACAAGAATGACCACAAAAACCATAGAGCGGTTTTCCGCCTAAAAACACATAACGTTTTGAAGACCTACCCGTTCAGAGGATCCACCACAATGGCTCGGGGGTGCGACATGCCCCCCTCCAGAAGCGTTTTCCTGGTCTGGGCCGGCCTCTCTAGCCGGGCCACGCTGATCGTCTTCCTATATCCGTCATTGGTCCAGTACAGGTTATTCCCGATCCAGTCCACCGAGAGGCCTTCCACATTATCGAGGTCTGAAAAGCGAGACGTTAACCGAGCCTGACTGCGTGCTCCCTCACTTCAGCGCAATTTATCACTGCCTCCACTTCCCCATCCATTCAATTTAGACCTGAAAGCATTTCTGCGAGAGATTTATCTTTCGCACGCATGAAAAACAAAGAGAATGCAAGTAGTCTTGTTTAAAGAAACACATATGGGTATTCAATGTTGACCCATACGCATTTATTTCCTGGCCTTATTGAACCTGTGTTTTGTAGTTGTCCAACGAGCATGATATGCACTTTTGTGTCACTTTGAATAAAAGCGTCTGCTAAATAAATGTAATGTAAATGTAATTTCAATGGAAATGTATAGAATGCATTTGTGAATAACACCACCACATTAAATAGTAAAACTACTGAAGTGGCATTAATAAAAGAACAGCGTTCAGAGTTGAGTGCAACACTCACCAGCTTTGAGTATAGTTTCCCGGCCACTCCCGTCAATTTTCTGTCGACCAATCAGAAAGCTGGTAGTGTCGGCGAAGTATATGTAGCTTGTTTCTGCGTGGAAATCCAGCGCGCGCGGGCTGACCAGGTCCTCAATCTGCACCATGTGCTCGTCGCTGGACTTAATATTCATGTCCAGTCCTCGGATGATGCCGGGTCTGCCTTTTCCGTAGAACAGGAACAGCTCGTTCTTCGGTCCTGCAGATGGGATTGCTAAAATAAACAAACCGACAGCAACTAATCTCCTCATCCTCTCCGCTGTCAGGGACTAATTAATGGACATAATTAGCCCGTTCTTCTTTTTTTTTCTAAACTCAGCTCTGTAGATTGAGTAATTTGGCAGTCAAAATGTATCTAAAGACAGCTAAGCTTAAAATGTTCCCTTAATTAGAATAAGAGTTAGTTCCACAGATTAGACGTTATCAAATTAATCACCATTTCGCTCAGAACGGTCTGTGATTTTAGGGGGACAGCGACGCTCAACGGGGATGTCGCTTTCGCCAGAGAAAAATGGGAAAGTATCATTGCTGTGGACATTTAATTTTACAATTCATTAGTACCTGCCGGAGCCGCTATTTGTATTGTCTGGGATGTTCATTTGAGCTGACAGTGATGTGCGCTCGGGCAGTGTGGGCGGAAACGCAAGTGCACAAAGCCGTGGCCAATCTATTGTCCACATCAAAGCACACGGAGTGGAGCGCGCGAATCGGCCCGGAGGGCTCCCCGAGGCAGCCGGTGATTCGCAAACCAAACATTCTCAGTCCCCTTTGTTGCACATGATAATAGTTTCTCAGCAAGCCGGGGCTTTCGCTCCCTTTTTACAGCAAAGAGAGAGAGAGAGGCAGGGGGAGGGAGAGAGAGAGAGAGAGAGAGAGAGAGAGAGAGAGGGAGTGTGAGGGAGGGAGTGAGAGAGAGAGAGAGAGAGAGAGAGAGAGAGAGAGAGAGAGAGAGGGACAGAGGGGGAGAGAGAGAGAGAGAGAGAATGTATATATGTACCTGTGTGTATACGTATATATATGATCACATTATTCCGTTTTTACTTTTTGTCATTTGATGTTTCATACAAATGCAAATTTTGTCATGCCAATAAAGCACTTTGAACTTGAATTTGAATTTGAGAGAGACTGTCAGTCCCCAGACCTGGTGATAAGACACAAGCTTCACATCGGTTCATACCTTTAGCGATGTGGCTAGTCACAGGGAGAAAACCACTGCATGAGGTCACATGACAGAGCGATTTCCCAGCATGCACAGCTGATGAGTCTCAGTGAACATAGAGAACCAACCCAGGCTGGACTGAGCTCGTCCTAATTTCAATCGTATTAATATGGACGGAATGCTTATTGTGTTACTCATTTACCCCCTTGTTTTTATTGTCATTTACATCATCTTTATTGATCAGAGTCGCCAACGAATCCAGATAAATTGAAAAATGTATGAAGATGATAATGAAATATGCCTGTTGTGGGTCAATAAAACAGCATCAGTTTAAAATGGCGGAATCCCTGGGAGCGTTCATCTTCATTTCTTCATGCAGAAGGCTGCATGACTCTATCCGCACACAGGTCCCTTAATCTTCCCGCTTGTCAATAAGTAAATGAGAAAAAGCCTGTCTCAATTCAGTGTGTTAGGCTACCAGCCACGGAAGCAGAGGGATGGAATAAGCACAAGAAAGCAAGCCTAACTGTGCAAACTGTAGGGAAAGTATACGCTCCTAAGACCCAGCAATTCATTTTGGTCCCCTGTTGGGGACATGAGTCTCTGGTCTTAATCTCAAGAACCATATATTCAACTTTGCTGAAGCCAACACTACAAGGGACATCAATAAAATTAAATTATATTTTAAAAAATATTTTCAGTGGATTTTTTTTTTTGTCATCTGCGACATGTTTAACATCAATAAATGCTTTAAAACTTAAACAGTTTTTCTGCAGGGTCTCCAGTCAATTATAAAATATTGTTTTTATTATCATTATTGTTCTATTGCTCTACCAGCCAATCATCTTAGCTCTGTGTAATGTATAGGGTATAGACAAGCCTTGTGGTAGCTTGTATACTCAATACTGAATAAATTAACAATACACATAACCACACACACACACGCACACACTCTCTCACACACTCTCACACACACACACACACTCTCTCTCTCTCTCTCTCACACACACACACACACACACTCTCTCTTTCTCACACACACACACATACACACACACACAGGTAAGTAAAGCAGGTCACTGACTCTTGCAGGATGTCCCGTCGCTCCCCAGGCTGAACCCGGCCCGGCAGCGGCAGGCTCTGGATTTGTAGCTGCCGCTCAGCAGACAGATGTGCGCGCACCCTCCCGCCTTCCCGAAGGCGTCGGCGTCGCAGGCGTGGCTCCGGACTGCGGACACACACACACAAACGCCGCGCTTGGTTATCCCCACAGCCCTAACCCTAACCCTAACCCCCACCCACAAAGAGGTTAACTCACAGAACCTCAACCTAGGCCCATATCCAATATTTCTATATTTTCTCCTAACTCATACATACAAGTAAATCAAGTTGTTTTCTCTTTCATATTAAAATATGGTTTTGAGAGTTCAGAGATCACCAAAGTGAACTCTCCAATTGGTTTCTAAAGAAAAATAGAAAATATAACCCCTTGCATGTATTTGTCAGTCAAAATCAATACAGGCCTCTGAACTTTTGCTGGCCATGTGCCTGGATCTTCTGTGCAGTTCTATGGACATATTAAGCAGTTAAGGAATGGGAATAAAATGGAATAAATATTTTATTTTATGTGTATTTATGTCTCAGACTGTTTTTCTTCTTCTTACTTCTCAGCCTCAAAATGGCTTCTTTCACTTTTATTGGCATAACTCTGGTCCTTATGTCCACAAATAGATGTCCAATAACAGATGACAAAAGCGATCAAAAGCCTAGAATCAAGACTAAGTACTGAAAGCTCTCTTATACCTGCACTAAGGAAGCAACTGAACACACCTGACTAATAAAAAACACTTGTGAAGTTATTTGTCTAAAATATTATGGTGCCCTGAAATGGGGGAACAATGTATAAAAAGTGCTGTAATTTCTACATGGTGATACCATACCCTTTAAGAAAAACTGCAAATCGGCACTTTAACCACATGTGCATTGTTTGATTACAAACCTAAAATTGTGGAGTACAGAGCCAAATCAAGAATAAAAATGTCTTTGTCCCAAATATTATGGAGCTCGCTGTATGTAAACACAAATGCATGCGCAGTTCACCTGTTGGCTGGGTCAGTTTGTGGTAAACGCGTATTTCTCTGGAACTCCCCATGCTGGTAATTGTCTGCCGGTCCGTGCTGTTAAAGCGATTTATCTGTAAAATGTCCACTTTGGATCCTTTGGTGGGTTCGGCGTGTGTCACAAACAAGTAATCTTCAAAGACCGTTAATCCGCGGAGGTATGACACCTAGAAGGAGAGACGTGAGGTCACTGAGCATCGTCTGAAAAACACAGGAGCCTAATCCTGAGCGGTTGCCTTTCCACGGCCTCCGCTTTAATCTTTCCCAGGCAGCCGGTATAAATTGAAAGCATTTAAGAAGAGCGATGGGGAGCTATTAACGAGGATATCCAAAAGTTTGTCCAAAAGTAATCAACAGGAAATGGCAGCTAGCAGAAACAAGCGGGCTTTCGGCCAAAAGTCCCATTAGAGTAGCGCAATGGCGGCCAAAGTATGTCCATAAATGAACAAATAAACACCTCAAAATGGAGGTGGATAAATGCTACAGTAAAACTATGTTACTTTTCAGGTCCACAGCGTGCTCGTTTTAACAGTGATTTATGACTAAACACGATTGGTACAATTCTCTTTTCCCTTATTATACTATCAGGAATAAACTTAAAAAAAGCTAAGTCTTTAAAAAAATAAAAAACAATATTCGCCAGGATCTACTTTAAAATCACCTATTTCAAAATTGAACTTGAGAGACAGAACGCTAAAACACTATTAGTTGCATTAGTGTCCAATTGACAATGGACAATTTTGTAACATTCCTGAAGAAAAATCTAACTGATGAAAATAAGACTTGAATTTTGCTGCAGTAGTTGAGTTGGGCGTCATTTTTTAAAATGCAAACAGCCCACCGATATAATCAAGGAGGGGGTGCACTTTGGGTAAATGTATTTGTATTCATGAGACCTGTGTCTACAATCAACCAAAAAATTTCTCAAAAGTGAATTATATTTAATTAATTTAATAAGCACTGAGAGAAAGAGACACAACAGATAATAAATTAATTTTGAGCCTTTTCGTTGATTGTAGACACCAATCTAATGAATATTCGTTTGCGCATTTTGTCAAAGTTCCTGGGAACAGCAGCTGAGAATCTTATAGGCTAACTGGTACTCACAGAACTCCCCTGAATAACGCTGTGCCTGTTCTTCCCGTTGTAATCCACCACCTCGATGTAGTCCAGGTAGACGTCCGCCCAGTACACCAGCTTCTTCACCAGGTCCAGGGCCAGAGCCGTGGGCTGCTCCGTCTTGTGATCCACGACGCGGGTTCGGTTGGTGCCGTCCATATTGCACCCCTCCACTTTGCCCACGCTCCCGAAGTCCGTGAAGAAAAGCTTACTGGGAGCGAAAAGGGGAGAAACGTTCAAAGGGTTATTATTCTTTGGGAACAGCTAATGCGCGGTAATAATGTGAATTATGAATTTTTCACAGAGCCCCGTGAAGCCCTGTTAATGATAAGGAAAAAAGGCTATAAAATGCCATTGCCATTACTCAGTTTGCTCCGGCACTCAAAATACGAGATAAATCTAAGCTATAATTTAGGTAAAAATTGTTCAAAGAAAAAACATTCCTCATCAAAAAATAAATATTTTTCTTTAAAAAAGTGTTAAAATTATTGACACTGCTACAAAATCTAACAGATGCATATTGCAAATTTTTTTGGCTGGACCAAACGCGAATGTCTGTGACTGAGTGACTGAGTGATGAAGGTACACCATTGGTCGGCCGGATCACGTGTGTTAGGTCCAGCCATACATTAGGTTTTAACCTGGTCTTGTTTAAGTTCATCTTTAGGTCTTTAGGAAGTCAAAAGTTTTCATCCATGACTTCCAGATTCACGGACACTTGAGGTGACACATGCTAAACTTCCTTGGTCAGGGAAGACCAGAGAACACACAGATTGAACGAGACAAAAGGCTGTTGACCTTCAGAAATTAGGCAATGTTAAATTAAAAAAAAATGGTAAATGTCAGAAAATATGCATTATTAGGGGAAAAATTAAGGATAAACAACAGGAGCTGTGATGAACCTTTCTGGAATAGAACACAGCAGGAATCATTCTCGAGGAGCAGGGATTGGAGGGGAGGGGTCTGTTTTGTGTTTCAAACACTGTTTATAAGCTAAGACAGGTCCCTTTCATGAGAGATGGGGCCTCACAGGAAGGTGTGTATCTTGCATATAGGCCCTGATCTTGGGGTCACCAAGATTCCAGAAGTATAATTCGACACCAAGTCCATGCCAACAAGCTACTTGGAGGGACTTCGAGAAGAAAGCCCCTGCTGTTATCAAACCACAAATACAGGTACCTGAAATTCGCCGAACATCACTGGAACGGTGACTGTAATCAGGTTCTGTTGTTGACAAAAATTGAGCTTTTTTGACAACAAGCATCAATGGTGGGTTAGCATAAAAAGAGGCATGGTCATGCAGAATAGAACATAATCCCCACTGTAAAGTATTCAATTCAATTACACTTTATTTGTATTGTGCTTTTTACAGAGAACTGTCACAAAGACACTTTACAGAGTAGCAAGGCAAGAAACAAAGCAAAAATAGCAAACAGACCAAACACCAGGCCTGAACCCCCAAATAGCAAGCACATAAGGTAAAAATCTCCCAGTGGGGAGAAAACCACTTCTCAGAGGATGTGAGTATGAGGTACTGTGCACTTTTAGAGGATGCGAGTACTAAGGAATGACGAAGCTCATTACAGAGGGGAGTGGGCTTAAAATCATGATTAGGCATTTGAAATTTAATACTAAATGTGTAATACATGCTTTAAGCACCCAACCTTCTCCAATACAAATGCTCAGTTTTCCCATTCATTGGTATGCCAACAGTAAGCTAATTAATTTTGCTAATTATTTGTGCCATTGCAACATTTGTTTGCAGTAGGTGTTCAAACCTTTGAATTTTTAATAGACTGACAGCTTATGAAACATATTGCTTTGGTGAGACATTTTGCTCATAACCATCCTAATGCTATGTTCTGAAATGGCACATCCTTACAGCACAGAGACATGAGGGTGATATTATGTCACTCCATTATTCCTGTGCAAAGCTTTTACAGAATTTCATCCCCAAGGAAGAGGCACGACGTCAGCACAGATTCATGAAGCTACGCGCATCTACATTTCTATTGAACAGTCAACCGAGAGGAACCCAAATGAAAGTCCTGTCAGAACACATCTCAAACCCCTTAAGGCTCGATGTTTCCTTCAGTTCCCAGATTCCTCTTTTGTCTTGAACCTCCTCAAGGATTCCCTTGGCTGCTTCCCCTCTGATAACGCACATGCTTAGAGGGGTCCCATGGAGAAATACTGCCTTTAAAAGATGCACCCAGTAGGATCCACCAATCAGCACGTGGCTTCAAAAACAACACCTGGGCCAATTACCAGTGTTTGAAAATAAACGTCTTGATTAAATTTAAGTTTTTACTAAGCTATTTATAGTGTTTCAAATATAGTTTCAAATGATCTTCAAAACAAGATATATGTTTGACTTTTAACTTTTATCATATTTCATTATATACAGTCCTAATTATAATCTCTTCTCTCCTCCAATACCACTGATCTCTCCTTTTTTAATGACATATAAAGTTCTATTCCATTTTGCATAAACATCACTGTGTAGGTGTATTTATTCCACATCTGCTCCTTGCCATTTCATATTGTGTGAAGGACCTGAAGGTATTTTCAACCCTGAAACCCTGAAACATACTACTGCATGTCAGGGACTTGTATGTCATCGAAATGTCATGTGAAGTAATTAAATACATTAACAATCTGGTGCTGCTTCTAAAAATGCACCAAACAATAACACTTGCATCATTAACAAGCAGTATTACACACAATAAAGACTTGGTGTAGGTGTAGTCATCGGAAATTAGCATGTGCTATAAATGCTGTGATACATTGCATTGGATATTGTTTGACAATAATCTATGTTTAAATGTATATGTCCCTATCAAATAAACATTAAATAAAATAAATAAATAGTCTCAAAAGTAACATGGCTCTCATAACCCATCAGTAAATAGTCAACCGTGTTCACGTGTTATGTCAATCTTCACTCCCCATGGTCATACGCTTGTCACACATTGCCAGAGAACAGACATTCAACTCAAAAAGGAAAAAAAAAAGAACCGTTTTATCTCAAGCCGTTCCCGCTGCGGTCGATACGAACGCTCTGCGACGGTCCCGTGCAGTTCCGGTGGGTCCGTGTGTACTCAAGGCTGATCGGGCCGCTTGCTTTGAACAGGGATCTGCGCTTCTCACTCAACACAGTTCACTTGTGCAGAAACAAAATAAATATTCTGACACTGTTCTCATACCAGAAAAATAAACATCCAAGCAAACATTCCCCACTGCTGCTTTTATATAACACATAAAAACTGTGTAGCACGGGTTCTTCAGGAAAAGCTTTTCAGAAGCATATTTTGTTTTGTATATAGTTCACCCTCTGGCTCTGATTCATGGTCAGGTGTATCCCTATGAATGGGGGTGGGGCAGAGCGGTGGGGGGGGGGGGGGGTGGGGGGGAGAATAAAATGATGTGTGAAAACTGTCATAAACACAACTCCTTATGAGGTGGCAGGGTAGGACACATTAAATCCTTCATGAGTTTTCTAATTAGAAGTTTTTCAACACTTCACATGAACTATATGCCAAAGGTCACATAACTACCATGAACATGACACATGACATAACAGCTGTCCTAATCAGGCACACAGTGCTGCAGCTTATGAAAAATATCATAAAGAGCAGCCATAAAGCATGCTGTGATAATCATCATACATGTCACACCGTTTGGATTATAATTACATATTACTCGACACCAGTTGTTGAATTGTGAAATGTTAACAAGCGGGATGGTGGTTGTTGGTCTGGAGTGGGGGTCAGAGGATGGGGGGGGTAGAATTTAAATGCATCAATTGGGCGCTCTTTGAGAGGAAAATGAAGAGGCTAGGTCTGTGAAGAATGTTGTGCTTTTGTAAACAATCCAACCAGCTGTATCACTTATTAAGATGCTTGAGTCATAAAAGAAATTACGAAAAAGTTGTCACATATTTAAAGTGTTTGGAATCATAATGTTGCAGTAAAAATACGGTACCACCTGCTACTTTAGATTTAGATATCACAACTAAAATCTTGATGGTGAATGAAAGTTTACGTATCAAGGAAAGTATTTCTACACCCAAAAAGAAAATACTTAAAATAGCTAAAAGGTTTAATAAACAGGTTTGAAGCAGAGATTCTCTATAAGGGATATATTCCAACTACATGAACATTTGTTTAACCACTTTGTTCATATCGATGTAAATGTAGTCCTGTATCAAACTTGGCCAGCCACTAATAATTTATATCAGAATGCTAACATCCACTGTATCACTCCCTCTCATAATCAACTTAACGTTAGGCTACACAGTCGGATACAGATAGCTTTGCTAACTTGATGCTGGAAATTATGTTTTAAATCACAGCAACCACTTTCACATCAATGCAGCTGGCGAACAGATTCTAGAACATGTTCTGCGTAACTCCCCCCACCTCCCCTTCAACTCCAAGCTGCCGATATGCCAACAAACATTAGTGCGGCAGCTTTGTTCAGGAAAGAATGTCCCCTTTTTTTGGAATCAATGCACTTCATTGTGCAGAATTGCCTATCTTAACAAGGGGGGGCGGCTTTTCCAATTTCGGTTAATAAGGGGGATGGTGCACCCACGCGTTTGACGCCAATCCGAACCCTGCTTGACAGTACGCAAGTTTCATGACGAAAGTAACAGAAGTGTCTGCCTATCATTTCGTACGTCCACCTCATAATACTCTTGTTGGTCCTTCATAATCGACGATGACCACAATCACCATTGGCAGAAACTGGGGAAGCGGTGCTGTGTGTACGCAGGTGGCTAATCGGTCCTATTTTGCCACAGTAGGTGCTATCACACTGAGGGCACCGCATGTCTCCCTGCAGCTGCCGGAGGCTGGACACAGCGTGGACGCTCAGTGCTCCTGCCTTGCGGAGAACATGGGGTTCGGCCATTTGATGTTTGGCAGTTTTTCACGAGCAGGCCAGATGGTTGAGGGTGCTAGCGTGCTGTCAGTGCACAGTCCATGTGTCACTGGCTTAGAGCAGTCCTGTTGTCAGGACAACTGCTCTGTAGACCTTGAGCTTGGTGGTAGTGCTTACACCATGACGGTTCTAGACAGTTGACTGGGGTCTCCCAAAGGTAGCGCTGGCTTAGGAGAAGCGGGTGATGATTTCATCATCAAGTCGAGCGTTTGAAGATGCAGTGCTTCCCAGACAAACACATCTTTCAACTGTGTTGAGTGTTTGGCTGTTTACTGTGATCTCCAGCTATGCTTCCCTGGTGGCGGTGGGTACATGACTGTTGCTTTCTTTGTACTGAGTGTCAAGCCAGAGTTGTTACAGGCAGAAGAAAACAAATCCATGCAACGTGTCTGTGTGTGTGTGTGTGTGTGTGTGTGTATGGGAGCTGCTATTGAGCCTGCAATCATCGGCGAACAAGAAAGTCACAAATGTAGCTTTGTTTTTGCTGGTAGACAGCTGAGATTGAATAAGCCTTAATCCGTGTGGTACTGCAGATCCACACCAGGATCATCACTGGTGAAGGCACCAGTAAGCATGGCTCAGAACATCAGGCTAAAGAGTACTGCTACCACTATGACAAATAATAATAATAATAATAATAATAGTAATAACAACAATAATAATAATAATAATAATAATAATAATAATAATAATAAAAATAAACAATAACAGCAACAAAAATACCAACAAAAATAATCTTTCAAAACAGCAAAAAATAGAAAAATAACAGAAAGGAACATTTGACTGCATTTGATGCCTATGATTAAATTTTTTTCACTACAACCCCCCAACCCCCCAACCGCCATAGCACCCACAGCCACTTGTGCTTCAGCGCAGAACAGAGGTGCATTAACTGTGATCCAAGGCTCATTTCCAAAGCACGCCTAGCGCTCTGCAGGCAAGATGCAGATCACGATACAATAATTAATCCACTTATGAGTAGTGGTGTTTGAAATCCTCACTGAAAATACTATACACACAAAATCTCCATCAGAGCCAGCCTGCGCGGTTAAATGTTCGGTGCTAAATCAACTCTGATTGAGTACATTTGGTCCCTCTTGTACCCAAATAAACTGGGCTAACAGAGTTAAATTGAGCACACTGAGCATTTTACTGTGTGAACTATGTAATTAGCAGACTTCGAGAGGCTGTAGCAGTGAAACACAATTAGCCTCATTACACCAGGGGTTTGACTTAGCCACACCACGGCTGCTTTCTCTTCTCCTGACAATACAGCAATTTGCTAGTGTTTCTATATAGGGGAATGTGTAATAGTGCTAGTGTTCCTATATAGGGTAATGTGTAATTGTGCTAGTGCTCCTATATAGAGGAATGTGTCACAGTGGTAGTGTTCCTATATGGGGGAATGTGTAACAGTGCTAGTGTTCCTATATAGGGGAATGTGTAACAGTGCTAGTGTTCCTATAAAGGGAAATGTGTATCAGTGTTAGTGTTCCTATATAGGGGAATGTGTAACAGTGCTAGTGTTCCTACATATGGGAATGTGTAACAGTGCTAGTGTTCCTATAAAGGGAAATGTGTATCAGTGTTAGTGTTCCTATATAGGGGAATGTGTAACAGTGCTAGTGTTCCTACATATGGGAATGTGTAACAGTGCTAGTGTTCCTATAAAGGGAAATGTGTATCAGTGTTAGTGTTCCTATATATGGGAATGTGTATCAGTGTTAGTGTTCCTATATATGGGAATGTGTAACAGTGCTAGTGTTCCTATAAAGGGAAATGTGTATCAGTGTTAGTGTTCCTATATATGGGAATGTGTATCAGTGTTAGTGTTCCTATATATGGGAATGTGTAACAGTGCTAGTGTTCCTATAAAGGGAAATATGTATCAGTGTTAGTGTTCCTATATAGGGGAATGTGTAACAGTGCTAGTGTTCCTATAAAGGGAAATGTGTATCAGTGTTAGTGTTCTTATAGGGGAATGTGTAACAGTGCCAGCTCCCAGTGAAAGTGTATGAGAATAGTATATGTGATAGTCCTGGCGCAGCCAGGTTCAATACTGAACAGTACTAGGCATTTGCAGAATCTCTCTTGAGAGGCAACGCAATTTAAATCACTGAGTGAAATTAAAGCATAATTGATTTTAGAAAGGCACATACTAACATTAGTGACAGCATTTCTGAAGTGCTAATCATCTACAATTGTTTTGAACAGTCAGAAAATATGTTTAAATATGCCGAGAGACACCACTGCAGATCATTTACAGCAGATCTATTAAATAATTAGGCATAGAACCAAACTGCCATTTATGAGTTCCATAAGCAGTTAAGTGTTAGATATCCAAATATTTTTGGTTCATATTCAAACACAGACATAATATTATGTCAGTAAAACTAATATTCACATTACATTCAGTCTTTCAGCCACCGAATTGAGATCAATGTATAAGAATGAAAAATACTATATAGTGCATATTTTTTTTCTTTTTACCATATGGTATGTTAATTTAAATGCATCATTAAGATAACAAAGGTTTCTTAAAAAGAATACAGCACTGAGCTTGGATTATGACAAAAAGGACAAAAAGAAATATATGAAAATTGTGTATACCCTGATCGGCTAAATTCAGAGAGGCAATGATTTGTGCCTTGAAACAAATATAATAAAAATGTTAAAGGTCCAGGAAACTGGATTCAAATTGTGCTTATATTACCCAGAAGTGACAAACGATTGTCTTCTTAATATTTCTTTCAGGTTTTTAACCCAGCCATAACCATTAAATTGTAATAAACTCTATTAGGTTATTGCGACCTGTTCCGCAGACAAGGACAGGATGGGTGTGTGCCCTGCGCTCAGTAGCATTCATATCTGTAAGACACGTCATATTTAAAGCTGCTTGAAAGCTATTTAATAACTAGATAACGGTAGGCCTACTTACCGATCCACCGTGTTCTGCGACAAGTTCCAGGCAAAAACAGGCACTGCAAATCTAAACTGTACGGGTTATTGCAATATTGCAGAGCCCGTGGGCTCTAGACATAAAACCCATTTTTTGTAGGTCTCTTCATTTTTGTGAAAATAAAAAAGCGTATTGCTTTCTCTGCATTCAGCGAAGGGGCAATGCTTAGGCATTTTCCTCTTAGCTTGCCTTACCTGCACAAAAATGGCACAAGCACCATGTACATATTACATGTAGAAAGGATTTCACCGAACTTAAGGTTTTTGTTACGTAACTAACACCCAGTTAACCCCACCCACTGAATACCTGGTGTTTAGCTAAGGGGGAAAGCAAACCAATTTTGACTCAGGCGTTTATACATTATTATTATTAATTAATTTATTTATTTTTGGCAAGAATCATTTAAAAATAGTTTGTGAATGCAAAAAAAAAAATATTAAAACAACACATCAGCAAAAAAAAAAATCACAGATTTCAGTTTCCTGGACCTTTAAATAATGAACACACCCATCAGATGGTAGGGTGTAAAACAACAGCCCCCACAGTGGCAACAGCACTCCTGTTTCAAAACAGGGAACAGACATGACTCCACATGCTCAGAACGGAGAAACAGCAACATATGCATCCAGCTGGTAAGGGCTGCTGGTAATGGACACAACCGCGTTCCATCAGCGACCAATCAGAGCCTCGATAGGCTGCCCCATGTGTAATGCGTCATAGCCAAGCAAACAGAACATTAGTAAAAGCAAAGGGAATCATCCCTCAGTTTACATTGAGGGAAGGAATGAAAGAGGAAATATAAATCCATTATCTCCCTCCTTACCCTCAGTTGCAAGTTGGAGTTCTCCAAGTTACCCCCCCCCCCCCAAAAAAAAGGGATATGCAATTTTTTGAGTCCACTTTATTTAGAAGTAGGGTTTAGTAAATCACACTTCAAGGAGAATAAATATATAACAGATTGGTGGACAACCGCATTGACAACTACACTCGAACCGATCGAAAGTAATGCTTTCTTTTTATTGTAAAGGCACTAGTAATTTCCCTCCATCCATCCAATGTCTAACCTGCTTATTCCTGGTCAGGGTTGGGGGGGGGGGGGGGGCACGCTGTATCCCAGATCCCATCCCTATCCCAGCAGGCAGTGGGGAAGAGACCGGAATATGCTTTGGACATGTCGTCAATACAACACAGGGCCCACACTCACATGCTCATACACATGGGCAATTCAGAGGCTCCAATTAGCCTACCTGCATGTGTTTGGACTGTGGGAGCAAACCGGAGTACCCGGAGGAAACCCACACGGACACGGGGAGAACATGCAAACTCCACACAGAGAGGACCTCAGTCGGGCTTTACACTTGGCACTTTCTTGCCGTGCGGTGATAGTGCTTATTCACTGCACCACCATGTAATGATTAGCAGTGGTAATTTACAGGCTGTAAAAGTGCAGACTTCATCATGCGCAGTGAATTTCTACAATACATTAATAATACATGGTTGGATTGAAGTGGCCCTCAAACCATTTTTTAAGAGTGTGACCGTGAGAGCAGAATTATTGAGAAACGAATGAAAGGCAGCTTGGTTCCAGAGAGTTTTCTTAAATATTCTGACAAATGCAAGTTTCCATTTTTCACATTATTTCCTACACCACCTAAGGGCATCACACGCCTCAGCTCCCCGGACTGCATGGGATCTCCGGTTTAACAGACTTTACAGCTCAAACTTCAGATACAGAAATACTGGCTCAGAACCTGCCTGGTCTGTCTCATGATCATCTATAATGCCGAATAAATAATGGACTTTGTGGCACTCGCACCTTGTTCACTGAGAACAGATACGTAGGTAGAACTTTATTAATCCCCATGGGGAAATTTGATCATTGTAGCAGCAGGTAAATTACAGAACAGTGCAAGAAATGTAGATGAAAATGTAAAAAGATAGAGGATAAAAGTATAAAAGTCCTGAATAAATAACAAACTACCGTATATATGTAGAAAACATATTCGAACCATGAACTGCCAGATGCGGAAGGTGTATTTAGTGTGTAGATAGGGAGGGAAGGTGCATCTGCTTCTCTCTCCATGAGGTTAGAGGAGATTTCAGGGCCAGGTGTTACTCCCACTCCTTTCAGCTGGTTTCACTGTACTGTAAATATTTCCCCATAGTTACAGCGCAAGTGCAGGTGTGAGTGTGGGTGTGTGTGTGTGCGTGTGTGTGTGTGCGTACGTAAGTGTGTGCGTGTGGGTGTGTGTGTGTGTGCGTGTGGGTGTGTGTGTGTGTGCGTGCGTACATAGCTCAGGAGGTAAGAGAGGTTGTTTGGCAGTCGGAGGCAGTCGGCAGTCGGAGGGTTGCCGGTTCGATCCCCGCCCTGGGCATGTCAAAGCATCCCTGAGCAAGACACCTAACTCCCTAATTGCTCTGGTGAATGTGAGGCATCAATTGTAAAGCGCTTTGGATAAAAGCGCTATATAAATGCAGTCCATTTACCATTTACCATTTACATAAGTGTGTGCGTGTGGGTGTGTGTCTGTGTGTGTGTGTGTGTGTGTGTGTGTGTGTTTGCGCATACGTCTGTGTGGGCATGTGGGTGCATGTTTGTGTGTGTGTGTGATAGAAAGAGAGGGGGGGAGAGAGAGAGAGAGAATCAACTATTTTTAACATACTGCAAGTAGCTAGCTGCATTGCTAGCTGTTGCTGACTTTGTTCTGGCACAGTGACAGATTGATTTTGTGTGAATCATGTCTCTCTCTTCCACATAAAACTCAGAAAGATGATTGAAAGTCAGATCTCTTGTGGGTGTGCACAAACATATAATGCATGCGCTATTTTCAGGATGAAAAGTAAACAAAAATAGAAAACCTCCCCAAATCTCTCATTCCCCCACGCTGACAAACCAAAGATCAACTGAGCAACTGCAGCTGCCTTTTCTTGAGTAAATCTGGATTTTTTTATGCAACACTTGTTAGAAAAAAGATGCTGATTTCCAGCCAGATTAAATATTACTGCTCAGCTGTGACATTAACCCTCTGGGGTCTAAGGGTAAAATGAGGCACACTGGTGATTGTGCGATGCTCTGACATTAGCGTAAATTTCATCAACTTTATATACAGTGATTCCAAAGTGTTTCATATCTTTGTTTTCAGATCGATACTGACCATTTCATCCTGTGCATAACCATATTAGTTCTGTTATCTGTGTACTTAATTTCTGCCCTAAATTAGTTTTACCCGTGCACCTAATTTCTGCTGTAAATTTGTTTTACGTGTGCACTTAATTTCTTTCCTAAATTAGTTTTACCTGTGCACCTAATTTCTGCTGTAAATTTGTTTTACCCGCGTATTTAATTTCTTTCCTAAATTAGTTTTACCTGTGCACTTAATTTCTGCACTAAATTTAAAGTTGTTACCTGTTGCCGGTACCTAGTTTTTAGAAAGAGGCGCTTGAAAGAGAGGGACAGCACGTTTCAGGTTAATCCTAAGGGTCTGGTCTGTTTGGTGACATTATTAACCTGTGTCCATTTCTTTCTCCCCCCTCCCCAAACATATAATGGAATTCCTTAAGCAATTAAAAGACACACTGAACCCATATCTATGCACACTAATCTAGGGTGCTACTGAGTTTCCGGTTCTGGAAAGTTCTATTTAGTGCTCTGAAGAAGCAGCAAAGCACAAAGCTATTCAGAGTGCAAGGCCCAGCAAGGGCACACCATAGCACAGGTATTGTCCTCTGGATTAAATCTCTGAATGCCTTGAGCTTGTAACAAAATAACAAACAGTGACATTCAATTCAATTGAAAAATCTTATTAGCTACATAAGTAAAGGTTTCTGAGGCCTCTATACAGAATTTACATTAAAAGTGGAGGTCTGCGTTTCATGACTGGCGATGTCACATAGTCGCTATATTCTCTACCTGTGAATGGAGATTTTAATACAGGATGCCATTTGCCATTTCTGTTAGAAATAATAATTTTTGGTCATCTTAAAAACAGGCGAAAACAATAAATGTTTTGTGTGTGATGCAGTGCTGGGTGTGGCCACTGTGTCACATGGTGAACATACAACCCGAAAATCCTGAAAAAATGTACCCGACTGAATTTTCAGAAAAAGAGTAACGTAGAAACGAGAAGCAAAACCTTCACTGGCGGAAGCAATGGGTTTAAACACCAACATAAGCACAAACAAAACCCCACAGCAGCCATGCAGGAAAGCAGGCTACAGCTGCTGCCCTGCCGGTGAGTGAGGGCGGTGCTGTCCCTGGTCCTGGAGCTCTCCTACAGCTCCAACCCTGTCTGTGAGTGGGGTGGGCGCTGTCACTGGTCCTGCAGCTCTCCTACAGAGTGCTGTCCCTGGTCCTGCAGCTCTCCCAGATCGCTGGGATAACTTGGGTGCTGAAAGGACAATGCACCATCACCCTTCCTGGCTCCACATACCCTCCCCCTGGAAGCTAGCCAGGAGGAGTCACCTGGGAGGCTCCTTGGGTCCCCAGCACAGATGGTCCAGGCTGATGCAGCTGGCTGCGTACTTAATTCTGTCCTACAGCTGTGATACTTGTGTACTTAATTCTGTCCTACAGCTGTGATACTTGTGTACTCCATTCTGTCCTACAGCTGTGATACTTGTGTACTCCATTCTGTCCTACAGCTGTGATACTTGTGTACTTAATTCTGTCCTACAGCTGTGATACTTGTGTACTCAATTCTGTCCTACAGCTGTGATACTTGTGTACTCCATTCTGTCCTACAGCTGTGATACCTGTGTACTTAATTTTTGCCATGAACTTCTATTATCTGTGTACCTAATATAAATGTGGTGTCCAGGCCGTACACTCTTTTGCTACCCCACAAGTGGTTTTATGTAGCGTGGGTTATCATATATGTTCTCTGAGCTAGAAGACAGTGGGGCAGCCATGATTTCCCCTTCTCAGATCCTTCCTTCAGCACAGGAGGGGGCATGGTAGGATTGCTAATGGAATCAGCGTCAGGACTAATATTGGACGAATAAAAACTAACAGTGTAAAACTAATAATGGACTATAGATAGAGATAAAGGTAGTTTGAGAATTTTTTCTTTTCCACCAAACTGCATGCCTGTTAATAATAATCAGTGCAATTCTACATCCCTAAAGGGAACTGTTTTTATGGAGCACATCTTGCGCGTTTGGGCTATTCCTTCAACGGCCTTCCCTGGTGAGCACTGGCAAGAAGAAAAGTAGCTGAGATAAATCCACACCACAATGGGGGGGGGGGGGGGGGGGGGGGTCCATAACCCAGCACTTCATTTACACTTTCTAGACTACACAGTAAAATGCCCAGTGTTAATTCAGCTCCAAACAGATAACATTTGTTACTGTGTTTGTAACATTTGTTACTGGACCTCCACATACATTGGCCGGCTGGTCCCAGTCATAGAAACAGTTATATTATAAACAGCTATGAACAAGAGGAGTCACTTCTGATGACCAGAAAGAATCTACATTATGTATCATTAGTTGTGTTGAGGGTGCATCAATTTAATTTAGGCTGACCATAAAGGATCTACATTATATCACATTAGTTGTGTTGATGGTGCATCAATTTAATTTAGGCTGACCAGAAAGGATCTACATTATATCACATTAGTTGTGTTGAAAGTGCATCAATTTAGGCTGAGGGGAATTCATTTAAAAAAACACAGGCAAGAGGTTTATTATATTGCAATTAAATGCTAAAAATATTGAAGAAAAAGCTTCCACTCCTTGATCAATTGGAGCACATATCAAATGTGTTCAAAACAAATCGCATTCTTAAAATAGTCTGCATTTTCAGTCAAACACTTCTCAGAAAGACAAGTAAACTGAACCATCGCCAAGACTGAACAAAGTCCCCTCTTGTTGGGAGTTTTCCATTTCAAACAGGGAGATACACAATTCCACACCGCATAGCAGCGGTTCTTACAGCTCTCCATCGACTGATGGGACTATGTCACGGGACAGTATTGCATGCCCGGACTGCGGCACGCTGAGTGGCCATCACACTCTTCCTCAGTCTCTGCTCGCCCCATTAGCCCAGGCTAAAAAAAACCTCTGCCTTATTAGCCCCATGTTGTTAAGGGCAACAGCCATGCACATGCTCCACCAATCAGACTGCAGCGATAGGAGGGGGGGGGGGAAATACAGTTGGTAATGTGGGGAGCTGATATCATTGCTGTTACAAGTGAACTGTATGGATTATTCACCCAATCACCCATACTTTAGCCTGCAGCTCATTACACTCACATTGCAGAAAACATGCCTCGCGTGAAATATATTTAAATGGTATGTAAGAAGAGAAAGAGAAAATCCCCAGAAGAGTAATATGGCTTTCATATGTTGGGCCATTTATATGGCCTCATCCACATGCCCCATAAAACCACTCACTCCGCTCTGTAGAATAACTCTACTATGCTAATAAACTACTACTAAGTTCAGAACCCTGCACATTTCCGAGTCCTCAGAAAAGGACTTGCATGCTACCTGTATTTATGTCTCAAGAGACTTTTTGGATATATCAAAGCCAACTGCAGGCATAAACACTCCAAGCAGTTGTTTAGGACCACAACCATCCCTGGGCCATTCAACTGAAGTTTTTTCTCTCTTTTTTTTTGGAGCACTTTGAGGCCACAGAAACATTCATGTTTGAGGCCACCAAAACCCTAAGGCCAGCAGTGGGATTCAAAAGGCTCACTTTCAGCTGTCACGAAAAGGAAAAGGATAACGAACAGTAGCAAAAACACCTCACCATGGCAACAGGAGAGCGGGGCATTAACTTTCCGTGCCAGAAAAAACTATTGTATATTAGGTAGTGAGCTTACAGATGCTACTGCCATGGCATCAGAGACATTTTCACATTAAGGCACTTTGGAGTTAGGGTTAGCCCTAACCTAAGCAAATACAAAAATTAAATCAACGTTCCACAGTCACATGACTAATAGTTAGCCTGGGTTCGTTCTGATGATTGTAGCCTCAGAGTGCCTTTACTGGTAGGCCTGTTGCAGATAAACAGGCTAGTGATATATTCTTAAAAATACAAGTTCAGTTCTCCAGGTCTTTTTTTTGGCTGGACCGCAACAGTGGGGCCAGCCCTATAAACACGAATGTCTGTGACTGAGTGACTGAGTGAGTGATGAAGTTACACCATTGGTCGGCCGAGTTATGAAGTTACACCATTGGTCAGAAGTGTGTTAGGTCCAGCCATATACTAGGTTTTGACCTGGTCTTGTTACCACTTTGCTCATCCGATTTATTGTTTTGCTGCATGCCTGACAATGTCTATGTACCAGTACTGGTAGTTTCAATACCAGTAGTTTTCTAATGAGGCGTACCGGTGAGAAACATTATAGACGCCGGTCTCAGAAAACAGCCTCCAACAGATGGTGGGGCTTATTTATGTTGCTAGAAATTAAAGGCCCAGGCCGCTAATAAAAGTTTTATGACAGGCAAGTTATAAATGCTTAATAAAGCATTAATAATAGCACTGGACATGCTGGGTGTATCACTTTACTACGGAGTCTGTCAGTGAGACTAATGAATACTTTATATTAAAAGTAATGCACAGTAGAATTTTCATAGCTATTTATACCAGCGTTGCCGGCATACTATTTTGGAATTTGCTCTGATGATTATGTATACTTCCTTATAAACATTTTCCTCATGAAAAACTACTTGGGTCTTTTATTTCCATGAAAGGATACAGACATTATTGGTTCATTTTCTTCAGAGGACATGCTGTCTGGCCTCAGTATTCATTTGATTTATTATTATTGTTTAAATCCAAGAATAAATTGAATCATTTGTCTCCCTGTCTGCCTCAGCCACAGTAAAACGTAGTGTTAACCCATTGAACAGTAGGTTTTTTTGGCATGCTTTTTCCAAAACATCAGCGCTATAGAACTCTTAAGATTACAAGCAGTGACTATTACATCAGCATTACAATGGTCAGCTAAAAACATTCTAATGACATATTTGTGATCTTACACCTTAAAGGGTTAAATCAACTCTTACAGAGTACATATGGACCCTATTGGATTTACATGTACTCTGTTAGAGTAGAATTAGCATTTTTCTGTGCGTGCTGCTGCTGACATCTGCCCTCGCTACGTCCATTCCTCTTCCTCTTCCTCGCTGAGACGTAAACGGCCTTATCACTGACACTTCCGAAACGCTCACGCCTTCCAGAATTCTTATGCATGCCCCCTCCATTATCCACCAAGCGGTGGTAGCACAGCTTTACCCATTTCCTGTGCCTGCCTCCATTTTGTTTCTCCTCCCACCTCTCTCTCTCCATCTCGCCTGAGGAATTCTGTGTTGTCGCTGTCGCTTAAACGCACCGTCGTTGTTTTCTGCGGCTCGCTCGGCCCACAGATCATCCCAGGGCTCTCCAGGCAGATGGGGATTCACTGATCCCGCGGTGCTGCTGCAATCAGTCCGGTTTCTGGGACAGAGACCCCCTGACGGACGGCGATGCTTTCTGAGGCCGAGGCCATCGGCCACCTGAGCTTCTTTCCCCTGCTCCGGTCTCTCTGCGCCGCCCAGTAGCATCTGAGCAACCGTGAGGCCTGTGCTCATAAAGCCCCTCAGAGCAGAAGCACTGATCCAGGACCAGCTCTCCCTTGTCCGTGTCCTAACCTCATCCACTATGAGCTAAAAGGCTCACCGGATCCAGAACCAGCTCTCCCCTGTCCGTGTCCTAACCTCATCCACTATGCGCCAAAAGGCTTAACAGATCCCAGGTCAGCACACAGATGCTACTGTTCATCCTGTGTTCGTCCCTCTGCCTCACAGATGGTTTTAACCAGGCTACTCAACTCATAGGCTCATAACTCTTTTTCATAGGTTTGTAGACCCGAAAATCTATAGCTTTCATTTTGAGCATTAAAGTCATTCCTGTCATTGTCTCTTAGCCAACATTATAATATAATGCATGTTTGTAATGCTATCATTTGGGATTTGTATATTTACATTGGGTTTGGCTGCTAAATTATGGTGTTTACCATCTTATTAAACAGTTTCTGCAGAGTTTACAGCAGGTAAACATGAGGCTAATTAGCTTGCTAGTTATTTAGCCTTACCCATCAGTAACAGTAGGCTGCTAGCCAAGTCAGGTTTCGTACCCGCTAGCTTTATAACATTAGAGCAGTAGTGGTCTCTCTCGCTAACTGTCACTCAAAGCACAGCACCGCTCCAGCCTGCACCACGTTAGAAGCAGACAACCGGGTGGGCAGTGGTATAATGGTTAAGGTCTTGTAACTTAAAGGTTGCAGGTTCGAATCCCAGGTAAAGCATAGCAGTTGTACCCTGCAGGATAAGTACTGCAAGGTACTTCACCAGCATTGCTTTATTATATATCCAGCTGTATAAATGGATACTGTGTAAAAAAAAAACCTGTATAAGTCATCTAAATGTGCATAATGTAAAGGGAGCACAGCCAAATTCAGCAAGTCAAGTTTCATGGCAATGCTGGTCCTAGCATGGCTCAGCACAGCACTGTACGAGTATGAACAGGCCCAAACAGGACGTTTAATAATGGCTGCACTATAATCAAACTGCCACCTGCTCTTATTAAAATAGTGATTTGTAAAGCCGTTTTAAATGTAGTCAAATAACAGAGAAATCAAAGGCATTTTATAAAAGATAATTATGTTGTGAAAAAAAATTTAATAATATTGAGAGAAAACAAAAACGGGCACATTGAGTTTTGACAAAAATCATTTCTTATAAAAATGTGTGGGAGCCATTCTTTCACTCTTTATGAGGCTCGCACAAAGGCACTCCAACAAATATAACTTCAATAGTCGTGTTAAAAACTTCTGAAGTCAGGAAAAACATTTGTGATCTGGAAAAAAAAAAAATAAACTAAAATAAAAAAATCATGAGCACCCATATTCCGTATGGACATCTCTCATTTGCAAATGAGATCTACTGAAGGCGAGAGTCTGATTCAATTTCACAGAAGACTAATCAGTGGCAGAACGGCTCTGCTGGTCGCCCTACGCGAGAGACGCAGTGGCGAGAGGAAGCCGCGCCGAACGCGCTGAAACTCATTAAAAACCCGCGCGGTCTCCGCTCCCTCCGCATTATCGCCCATATAATGGCCCGGTTTCGCTGTGAAAATTGTTGTTTCAGCTCACAGGAGATATTTCAACGGAGCCTCTTTCGGTGGCTGAGGAGCATTGCTGGAATAATTACACATCCATTCTCTTTCTCGATGGGTTCTTTTTCTGGCTCCGCCGTTCGTCTTAAGAAAGATTAAAGATTCTAATGAATACATTAGTCCCCTCGCGGAAATCATTTCAGGCGCCAGCCATTTTGTAAGGCGGGTATTTCATTATGTTTCAAACAGAAATAAAAGAAACAAAAACAGAAGCCCACAGAGGGATCTTTTAAAACCGGGGGGGCGAGCTCTGGCATATGAGTAATGATTAAAACTCTGAATATTAATATAACCTTTCATAGCAGCAGATGCCTGCAGAAAATATTCCATCTGCAAATCAAAACGGTTTAGTTAAAACAATCTCATTTTCATCTGCAACATGCAATCAATGATGCAGTTGAGAGCAGAGTTGGATTCTCCCTCCCCCCCCCCCCCCCCACCCCCCAGGCAAACGCACTTAGCCAATTTAAGAGCATATGCAATTCAGCCAAATTAAACTCTTTCTCTCAGATTAACATTGCATAGCTATAAAAAAAAATCCCAGCCATAATGACTTCATTATCGTTTCAAATCCATGCGCACGTGAAACCCAACATACTATTTTAATCATGGTCTGCCCTAAATGTGACTGCCTTTTATTGGTCATGACTTCATGACCCCACTAAGCCAATCAGAACTGAGTGTTCATCCAAGTGAATGCAAAAGAAAGCGTAGCTAAGGATGATGAGACTTTGGATGTGGTTTGACAAAGGCTTAATTGTGAGTCAAATCTTGGGGAGACTATGTAGAATAATCCATTCGGCAGATACCTCTCAAACCCCACACAATCCCACCTGTTTTGCCGGGGGGTTCGATTCCCCAGCCACGGCACTTTCTGTACTGTGATCCCACATCTATCTGTAACCCACTCTGTTTTCCCTCCGTCTGGATAAAAATATATACGTACGGTGGGTAAACTGTCTAACCTCTTTAAAATATATATATATAAGTGAAGCATGATTCCTTTATCGAGTCCTCCTTTTACAGATCGCTTTGTTCTTTGTAATAAGTTGCCTTGTTGGAAAAAGCTCTCAGCGTCGTCAGCGGGGGAGATATTAATCCTCAGGTAGCAGGAGAGGAAATCGCAGACAGACTTTACCTTATCTGCTATATTCCTCTGAGTGACGGGATAAATCCTCTAAAACAGGCTTCCGAGTGTCACAGCCATCAATAAAAAAATGTGCGAAAAAAGGTGACTGCATACAAAAGAGCAATGCCTTGCTTAAAACAATATATTCACGTGTAAGCGTTTCTACAGGACCGATTAATTGCGTATATTCAGGCGAACGCTTTAAAAGGAACCCAAGCCAGCTCATCCCAATAGGAATATAGCCTTTTTTTCTCTCACTTATTTTATAACCTCAAAAGCATAATCCTCCCACTCATAAACACTAGAATAATAAAAATAAAAAAACACAATGTGCCCAAGAGATTGATTTTACTTTAGCTACATCAAAATACAACCGGCTCAGTGACTGACAGGTACTCATTATTATTCTTCTGTTCCTATGGAGAGAATAAAACAATCACATGCACCGTGACAAAGCACACCTTAACCAGAGTGAATGATTGACAGCGTTAAAAAAAAGTATTTTACAGGGCACAATGACATTCAGAGAGTACGTCCTATCCACATTCAATATTCTGATATTTGAGTCTGAATCACGGTATGATTTGGGGCTCTATTTTTGGGAATGCTGCACAGCGCGTGGGTAGACTGGGCGTGGCTAATGGCGTGGCACACGGGGAAGATGGAAAATGGGCTGGATTATACTGAATATATTACCTGTGGGTGTGCTGCAGTTGGATTCAATCTTAGCCAATCAAATGACCTAATTTCACGCCCTTTAACAGCTGTGTGCTTTACGCCCTGCCATACCGCCAGTTTCCTTAGCCCACCACAGCAATGGAAGAGCAGTCATCCAGACAGACATGTGACAAATCACAGAAATGAGACGGACCTTCTTCTGTTTTACCAAACAAACAGGCTAATCCTCACGAGCATTCTGTCAAATATGCTACTCCTCACAATCTTCTCTCAGTAAATAGGCTCTGTCTGACGAGCATCATACACAAATCACCTCATCATAGCCTGCTTTATATTAGGCCGAATACATATGCAGGTGTAACCAGCCTAATTAGGCAATCAGTAAGCCTTTTATGTAGAAAAGCTCTTTAGGAGACAGTCACGTCAGTGTTGTTCCCAGTGCATCATGGTGCACATGGTTCATTTTAACTACAGTCACGTAATTAAAATGAAAATATTGTCAAAGTTCAAGTTGCGTTTATTGTCATTCTTCTCACTACAGAGAGATACAAGAAAAAGAACAGAACACAGTACCCCTGGGAGCACAGTACAGTATAAGAACAGCCATAGACAATTAAAAACATAAATAAATACAGGCATTGATGTTATAAAAAAGACAATGAACAATAAATGCAAAGTATGCATTTTTCCTGCTTGGATAGCATATGATCCATAAAAACGGTTGATTGGCTTTTCAATAGGTTATGATCACGTACACATTGCTTGAGAAAGCCCCAAAATTAGCAACTCGCTGTACGCTGGGCTGTGTCTTGGACCATAGACTTGGTCTGAGCAGGCGGGCAGTGCAGGTGTGAATCACAGACTGCACTGACACCAAAACTGCGTGATCTCCACTAACACACCCCCAACAGCACCTCTTCTCCCACTCCTACGGCACACGGTGAGTCACCAAATTACCAAACGAGCTCAGAAAAATCAAAATCAAGGGGCGAAGACCAGGCTTAGTTTTTGAAGCTTACTTCCTGGTCATGTTGAGAGACATTGCACACTAGTGCCAATGTGGTTGGCTCCACTATAGGCCTTTTAGCCACCCGTTTCAGTGTAAGTCAATGGTACTACTGTGGAAAAAATACTTAATTTAATAATTAAGCATAATTTTTTCCCACAAGAACATATAGTTGCCATAGGCATTTTTTCTTCATCCAATGTCTTCCCATGTGCTGATTTGTTAAGTTATTGTTTCATTTGGACATTATTTTAATATTTTGTGGATAGACCATGGGCAGTCAGCACTGCCTACTTGTGTCACTAAGGGGAATTTCTCCCACACTAAGTGGAAGACCCAGACTTGGGCCAGATTTCATGACCACAGAAGGGTCCCCCTTTTCTCTACTGCGCAGTCTCTGGCTCCAGTTTGTACAACACGGCAGTACAAAAACTGCACTTCTGTGGCTTCATACTGCAATTCACAAGCCGATGGAAAGTCAATGGGTGACATCACGATCCTTTGTCCATATTTTTTTTTTACAGTCTATGGTCAAAATCCATGACAAAATGGCACCTCGCCAGTGTGATGGCTCCCCTCACGCCAACACGCCAGACAGGAAATAGAGCCCTTTGAGTCAAGCACATGTTACCAAACCATGTGATGGTTTATTTCCAGGATGCATATGACCACAAGCCATGGTTGGTCATAAAATATTGAATATATTTATTTAGATATTACATCAGCATATTGGTATTGAAAAACATCACAGTATTGTGATTCCAGCTGAGATTCTAAATCAGAATTACAGAAAATCATGCTTTTTTAAAGTTTTTTTTCAGTTAAGTGTTTGTTCGGCTATTGTTTTCTGTGTAGTTTACTTTTGTTTCTGTGACACTCAATCAGTCAATTTTAAATAGTAATTCTTCATTTGTAAGTGAGACTATGAGTTCTGTCTTTTTTCTATTATTACTAATTTTTTGTATATTTAATATGCATCTTAAATCCAATACTGAGTTGGGTTTGTCTTGCTATTTGTCTCCACCAGTTTACGATTTGACAATGGTTCCTTATTTTGTGACATGTGGTGTGGCAAACAAGCTTAAGGGGGGGGGGGGGGGGGGGGGGGGTGGTCCCTTTCTATGCGTTTTGGAAATCCACAGATGATGGTAAAGTTGGTATCGTTTTCAAAAGCAGGAATCCAGTGAACAATATCCATTGTACATTTTAGTCCCAACAATGTGCTAACTTGGAGAAACATTGATAGGATGTCTATGGTTTACTTAGTAATTCTCTGAAGGAATTATCATTGTTGTCCACTTCGTCGTTGCATGTACGCTGAATTGTACACATAGGGATGTTATTATCTCTGGCTTGTATAGACTCTTTGAAACAAGATGAGTCCACCTACAAGCTTCTCTGACCAGTACTGACCAAGCAGTCCCTCAGCATAGCCAATGGCCCCCACCGTGCATAAGCAATGACTCATCATGGACAGTATAACTTCTGCCCAGTACACTGACAGCCAATGGCAAGCTATTACAGCAATGACTGTGAAGAATTTTAAGCCAATCAAATTCTAACGTTGTGTTTCTAACGGTATATAGTTTGTTTGGCTTGCATGAAAGGACATGCACTGTTTCTCCTGCGTATACAAACAATAGGTTTTTCAGAATGCACGCTGAAAATGTAACACACCAGCATAAAAGTTCTTGATACTTTATGCCTAAAAAGGTTTCTGTGTTACAACAAAAATGTATTTTGTAATGTCTAAGGCATTCGGGGTCCTTAGAAGAAATAACATGTCTGAGTGAACGTTTCTGAGGATAGTAAAAACAGCTTTGATTCCACAGCAGAGGGCATGTTCTATGACTTGATCCCATTTTATATCAGTGAGCATCTCATTAAATTCTCAAAATATATTTATTATTATTATTGACTAGACTTATGAATAAAGAGTAGGCCTGATTTTGAATAATAAATGTGGCATGTGAAATTGTGGGATGTGTTTACATGTTGATGGGGGTGGGGTATTTGATGAAAACTTCAATCAATGGATTTGCAAACTAAATAGCTAATGTAGCTATTTTATACAGTCTTCCAGACCTGCTGCTACCAGAAGGTGAGATGAAGGTTTGTGGGGGGGGGGGGGGGGGGGGCAGAGGCAGAGGGAGGGGGAGGGTGACAGGCAGGCAGATAGACCTAATTTCAGCACACCTTCCACTGGCATATAGTATACACTATATAGTATTTTACACCTCTAAAGACCCATAATATCATTTGGTCACCAAGTGTCCTTCTGGAGTCTCTCAATGGCCTTGAAAAAAACAATGTAGAATGCATTTTTGGTGGTATTGTCATCAGATTTAAACCACGATTTGTCCAGCATTGTGGCTGTGGCTCCACTGTGTTTCCAAACCAACCAGGCACAGTCATAAGCATCTAAATTCACTATTTGATTTTTTTTAGTTGAGATAAAAAACTTTCACTGTATTTGAGCTTCAGTTGCTTTCTTTCAGTGATATTTAGAGTATTTCTGACTCTAGAACAACAAACTCTCAAGGGTTACCTTTCAAAGAAAAGAACAGGATTATGCCGGTAGTCTGAAGGGTTCGAGAATAGCAACCATTGCATTGTGGGTAAGTCATCTTCAGGCTTGTGTTAAAAAGGGGGCTCCACAGAAGGGTGAATAGCAGACTGAGCAGGGTTCAGAGATGCCACAGCCTGCATTGTGTCTAGATCCTACTTAATGCTTTCTCCTGATTGCATTAAAAACTAGAAGAGTGCACTCAGTAGAGTGCAGATCTCCGCCAGGCGTGTTAGCTTTGCTGATGTAACAATAGAGGCTACACAATCAATGCAACCAGACAAATACAATATTACAAGTTTTTACCATGTGCCACTGAAAATCCCAAAAACACCGATTCAGTGAAGTAACGTTAAAGGTGGTGACGTGTCAGCTAATTTCATTCATATCAGCCACCATGTGTTAGACAGAGCTAATGTTGACGTTATAGTCTAGCACTTTTGTTTCGAATCTGGACAGGAACAATTCCAAAAGACCAGCGATGTAAAATATCAATTTCAATGTGAAAATGGCAACAAAATAGCCATTTTAACATTGAAATTGACATTTTACATTGCTGGTCTTTTATTCCAAATGGAAGCAGTTGTTGATCACTTGCGGCCCCTACCGGCCGGTTAGGAGGAGTGCGGAGTTAGAACTCAATGTATTTCAATGGACAATGATGGAAATTAATTCAAATAAAATACTTTTTGTTGACCGATTTGCAAAATATTTGAGAATTCAGGTCCTTGGCCTGCTGTGAGCATGCACAACACGTATTAGGCTGATTGGACCAGTAGTATGCAAGATTAGCTGCGGACAGATACACAAACAGACACACACATGCGACCATCGCATAATCCCCTCCAGGCTCTTGCCTGGCGGAGATAATGAATGGGAATTGTATTGAAGATGCTTTAACTCTTCTATAGAAAATAAAGATTTCTTAGAGGCCACACACTCAGTTCACTGGGTCTTCCCATACGTGAGGAATCAGTTCCACAAACAACATCTTTGTCAATAGCAAAAGAAAAAGCATCTTTCTCTGCCATTGGAAGCTAGTTCCATCTCTTCCTATCTGTGGGACACAGAGAGTTCATCTCTGTTTAACTACAGCAATGTGAAACTGGCATTAGTCTGGTCATCGCAGAATGCATTGTATAAAGCTGATTTATGAGAGCTCTCCTACTCTGACTCACCAGGCAAACGGATGCTCCCTCTGGCTCAGTTTCTGGAGAGATATTTTAATTTGTGTGGTTTTCTTTGATTGTCTGAGAGTTTATATGTGTTTATATGTGTGATGCAGGACATTTTAGATAGGAAGTGATTAAAAAAACCAAAGTAATATTTTAAAAAACCCAGTAAGTGAACTTTCCATAAAAGGAATGCAACTGAAATGCTGTTAAAAGTGAATGATCACATTCAAACACAGTGAGCAGGCACTGCAGTGGTTCTGTGCTGGTGTATCCATGGGCTGCCAGGGAACATTTCACACCCATAATCTCAGGTTTGTTTTCTGAGCAAATTTTTACCAACCTACACCCAACAATTGCAGAGGAACACAGACAGGCTTAACTTTTCTTTTAACGGAGAACAAGACACCACTTCAGAATATATATCCCAAACCTTTTAGTATAAATAATTTATTTGAACCCAACAGCAATCATCCAAAAAATTTAAACACAATATTCCAGCCGGTTACATTTTCGGGTTGGGACTTAACTACAGCATATATATATATATATATATAAATCTACTCAAATAAAAGATTTATTCAAAGAGGGAAACATTGAGATAAGTGTAAATGCAAAAAGTCATCAGAATGAGAAAGTGGACGTGAAGGGTATTCTCTTCTGAGCGAAAAAGAAGACAAAAGCTCAGCTTCCTCCTGTTGGGTTGTCTACAGAACATCATTCAATAGCAGGCAATAAAACAAGTACACAATAGTTCCCTAACAGTGGCATTAAATGGCAAGTAATTCTTCACTCTGAGGAAGTTAAAATCCGCTGTTGGCATGCTTTAGAGGTGCATGAGAGATCAGTCTTCAAAACAGTGCACACCTGCACTAACAACACTCTCAGTGTAGACCTTCACTAACAACACTCTCAGTGTAAACCTCCACTGACAACACTCTCAGTGTACACCTCCACTAACAACACACTCAGTGTACAACTCCACTAACAACACTCTCAGTGTAAACCTCCACTAACAACACTCAGTGTAGACCTCCACTAACAACACTCTCAGTGTATAACTCCACTAACAACACTCTCAGTGTACCCCTGCACTAACAACACTATCAGTGTACAACTCCACTAACAAGACTCTCAGTTTAAATCTCCACAAACAACACTCTCAGTGTAAAACAGCACTAACAACACTCTCAGTGTACACCTCCACTAACAACACTCTCAGTGTACACCTCCACTTACAAGACTCTCAGTGTAAATCTCCACAAACAATACTCTCAGTGTACCTCTGCACTAACAACACTCTCAGTGTACACCTCCACTGACAACACGGTCAGTGTAAATCTCCACTAACAACACTCAGTGTACCACTTCACTAACAACACTCTCAGTGTAAACCTCCACTGACAGCACTCAGTGTACACCAGTGATGTATGATGGTAGAGCCTCCTTTGAGTTGCACATTCAGTTCCCCCAATCATTTTACTACATTGCCACACATTATATACGATAAACCTAAGGGACTCACATTCATTACCATGGGACTGCACAGTAATTACTTTTTTCATCTAAATTATATTGCCAAGTAGAAAATGAGGGATGCACCCAGAAACATAGGACTCATAGGACATTAACTTGCTTGCTGCCACTTTTTATTATCATTATTATTTTCATTATTATTATATTTCTGATTGAACAGGGATAGATTATAGCTATCATGTTGCTCCTTTCACACTAGGCTTTTCATAATCACAGTGTTTTTTGTTAACCTCAGAAGCCACTGTGATTTGCTGTGATTCAGATCAATGAGACAGATGAAGAAGTCCTATCAGTTATGAGTGAAACATAAAATAAAAACCATTATAATTATAATGCAGTATGGAGACCAGTAGTGTCTGTGACAGTTCTTAGCCACCAGCTAGCCAGCTCACTCTAATACTGATGAGGTGAGATAGAAAAAAAACATTAATAAAAAATAAAAAGATTGCAAAACTGTGAACTCACAAAGTCTGAATATGCTATGTTTGCTATATATACCATAAAGTACATTTAAACATTTTTGCTCACTTTATGGTATATATACGGTTTAGTTTAGTAGCTTTCTAGCTTATCGGGAGGCTCAGACATTACAGTTAAAATATAGCCTACCGACCCAGGCTATATTTGTCAGTTCCAATCCACAAATATATCTGACCACATCATTCCTACCCTGTATCAGGGCCAAAGGTTGCCAGCTAATTCAGCTAACTGTAAAAATGTTTTAACAGTTTTTAAAGCACTCTGTGGCCTTGCCTGTGCTCTAGACCAGGCACCCCAATCTTCCAAGCCCGGCCTTTTATTTGACCCCCGAACCACCGAATGATGCCTCACTGTCTCAGTACCAAAACACTGCCACAGGTCTTAAAAGACTGTGTAAGTCGGGTTGCTATGTTAAATTCATCTGTTTATCCTTTCATTCTTTAGACAATGAGTCTTGTTTTATGTGTTTTATTCATTTTTATGAGTACTTGTTGTGATAATAATAATAATAATAATAATAATAATATTATTATTATTTCTTTAAAAATTGCTGTAACAGGTTTCAGAGAACTAAGTAAATCAACATTTTAACATTGCTTTAATGCTTTTCCTCATTGATTGTATAATATTGAAGCAGTGCAATAAAAATAATAATAATAATAATAATAATAATAATAATAATAACAATAATAATAACACAACCATACATCAATTGTGCATGATCTATGGGGACGTACAGTCACGGAAACATCAGTCCTCCCAGGCAGGTGAGATAGGGAGCTTCTTAACGACCCAGAAATCCTTCATATTGACTTACCCCATCAATGGATCCACAGCTATCCCTTTTGGGTTGTGAAGGTCGAGATCGATGATTGTAACGCACGTGTCTTCCCCGCGATTGCACACAAATATTTGGTCATTGATTCGATCCACAAAGTAGAAGTTTCCCGTGAGCCAGTCTATGGCCATCTGCTCCACATCTAAAATTAAAAAAAAAAAAAAAAAACAGCAGATAAATAGAGTAAATGCTTTAAGGAGGGGACTGCGTCAGGTCAATCGTAACCTTTAAAATAGAAGAACGATGAACTCACAATCTTCCATAGTCTGTAAAAAAATAAAAAATAAAAAAAAATCTAACAAATGCCCTTTTTTAAGGTCACCTAATGTTATACTGTGAGTGAACAATCACAGTGAGCTATGGGTTTCATTTTAAAGTGAAAGATGTCTTTGGCATTGAATTGTACATGAGGCTAAAGCTGGTTTTGTTAAACATGGCAGGAGATGAAGCAGCTGTCTTAAGCTCTCCCCAACACCCTGCAGCTGAAAAACGGCAGCGCAGTTTCTCCCTTCCTGTTTCATTTTTGGGCCTTTTAATCCATGATTTTATTGACCTCGGAGACAGAAATCTGTCTCAAAGTTATGTATTAAATCTTCTGTTATGATTATCGTCGGTATTTCCGTGCTCATAAACAGATGTGAAACCAGCATTTGAAACCACAAGTGTAAACTGAGAATATAAGGTTTTTGATTCCCTCTCCAGCAGAGGCAAGGATATAAGGTTTGAGCATTCCTCTCCAGCTGAGCTGGGAAAATAAGGTTAGTGCATTCCTCTCCAGTTGAGGTGAGAAAATAAGGTTAGTCGATTCCTCTCCACTTGAGGTGAGAATATAAGGTTAGTGGATTCCTCTCCACTTGAGGTGAGAATATAAGGTTAGTGCATTCCTCTCCAGCTGAGAAAGAAATATATGGTTAGTGCATTCCTCTCTGGTTGAGGTGAGAATATAAGGTTAGTTCATTCCTCTCCAGCAGAGATGAGAATATAAGGTTAGTGGATTCCTCTCCAGCAGAGATGAGAATATAAGGTTAGTGCATTCCTCTCCAGCAGAGATGAGAATATAAGGTTAGTGCATTCCTCTCCAGCTGAGGTGAGAACATTTGATTTCTCACTTTGATTCTCTGCCTTCAGAAGTATGTCATGCAAACATGATGATATTCATATGCATGTTTTAATTTTAAAACTGAACTACGTCATGCATTTAACTGACATATTTGGTGTTCACTGCATTCAGATACAGCTCTCCCAGTCGCTGGCCTGTGAGTACAAGGAGCATGAAATATCCGTCATTCTAAAACGTCTGGGCCCCTGCAGATGGCTTCAGTCAGTTCACACCAGCAGATGAACCCTGCGGTGATGGTCTTTCAGAAGGCTTTGCGTAATGAGGTAATTTTAGGCCTAGCATTTTAAAAATGCTCACTAGTTTGAAGATGAAACACCTGCTAAATTAAATCTGAGGTGAAGACTTGTTTTAATGCAGAGTGCCGCGTTCATAGCCTTCACTGCCAATGAAACGCTCATTATGGGCCGTCTGAGGGAGAGAACCTGAGATGCTGCATCGACTTCAAAGCCACACTGATGTCTGTTTATAAATACACCAAATTAAAACGTACCTCCGTTTCAGTGCTGCTGTAATTACATCAAAATGCGTGTGTGTGTGCTTGTGTGTGTGTGTGCATTCTTGTGCACGTGTGTGTATGTGTGTGCGCACGTGAGCCTACATGTGTGTGTGTTTGTGTGCTTACATGAATGTTTGTGTGTGTGTGCTGGAGTAGCGTGTGCATGTGCATGCGTGTGCACGTGTGTGTTTGCTTGTGCAGAAGTTAGGAGAAGTTACTGCAAATTTAATCTAATTTGGATATTAGTCTGACTCCAATGGATTATTTTCATCCGAGACTCTATTATTTTACCACAGATGATCTTGGATAATGGCTGGCCACAGGTTTCACTGCAGGAGAGCTGTCTTTCAGCTGTACTTTATTAGACTGAGAAAAACTGCCAAACCATAGGCATACCACAATCATCTGTTTGGAACATCATTCAAAAAGAAAAAGAGCACTGGTGAGCTCAGTAATTGCAAAGGGCCTGGAAGGCCAAGGAAGATCTTATTAAAAAATGTTAAAAAAAACACAAACATCTGTTCGACAGATCAGAAACACTCTTCAGGAGGCAGTAATGGATGTGTCAATGACTACTGTTGGCAGAACAGTTCATGCACAAAACTACAGGCTACACTGCAAGATGCAAACCACTACTTAGCTGCAAAAATAGGATGGCCAGGTTACAGTTTAGCTAAGAAGTACCAAAAAGAGCCCGCAGAGTTCTGGAAAAAGGTCTTTTGGACAGACGGAACCATGATCCCCTTGTATCAGAGTAATGCCAAGAGCAAAGTGTGGAGGCCATGAACTGTGGAGCCCTAAGATCCAAACACCCCCCGCCCCCCCCTCATCTGTGAAACACGGTGGTGGGGGTATTATGATTTGAGCATGTACAGCTTTCACTGACTCACTCGTCTTTATTGATGATGTGAGCAGAATGAATTCTGAAGTCTGTAGAAGCCTCTTATATGTTCAAGTTCAACCAAATGCCTCCGAACTTATTGGATGGCAGCAAGACAATGATCCCAAACATACTGCTAAAGCAACAAAGCAGTTTTTCAAAGCTAAAAACAGGAAATGTTTTGACCTGCCAAGTCATTCACCCCATCTGAATCTAATTATAATTGTTTTGTATGCTGAAGAGGAAATGTCCCGTAAGGCAACTAGCCCCTGAAACAAGCAGAAGCTGAGGACTTCAAGCAGTCATCGCATGCTAAGGATGTGTGACAAAGTACTAAACATAACTCCTTTCATTTGCAAAACGTTAATATGTCGAAAACATTATGGTGCCCTGAAATGGGGTGCTGTGTATAAAAAGCGATGTAATTTCTACTTGGTGAAACCAAAGTATATAAAAATACTCAATAAAATAAATAAAAGCTGAGAATGTGCACTTTGACCATGTTTTCGCTATCCAAATTAGTGTATATTTCTATGTTGCAAGCCCTTCTCCACTGTTCTGTGAAAGCGCACAGTATATAAGCAAAAAGTTAGAGCCAAGTAACTTCAGATATCCTTGACTGTGAAGACAGGCATAATCTTACATTTGGAGATGAAAGCCTCTGGTATGACATGGTACAGGGTAAATGAAAACCAACTTGCCCAGAGAAAACACTGTAACCTTGAGAAATCACACATTTTTAGTTCCCTTTTTAAAAACTTAGTTCCTGTTGAAGGGCCATTTTAAAAAACTTAGCTCCTGTTGAAGTCCCCTTTTTAAAACCTAGCAGCTGTTGAAGTCGCCTTTTCAAAACCTAGCTCCTGTTGAGGTCCCCCTTTTTAAAACCTACCTCCTGTTGAAGTTCCCCTTTTAAAAACCTGGCATCTGTTGAAGACCCCTTCTTTAAACCTAGCTCCAGTTGAAGTCTCCCTTTTTAAAACCTGGCATCTGTTGAAGACCCCTTCTTTAAACCTAGCTCCAGTTGAAGTCTCCCTTTTTAAAACCTAGCACCTGTTGAAGTCCCCTTTAAAAAAAACCTAGCTCCTGTTGAAGGCCCCTTTTTATAAACTTACGCTGCAGGCTCCTCTCCGTTCTGATTTGCCGAACCTCTGAATACGCCCTCAGCTTCTCCATTTTGGCGCACCACAGCTGGCCGGCGGACGCCACCCAGCAGACCGACTCCTCCTTGTAGCTGAAGTCCAGAGTGAGAACCCCGGGCGAGTCCAGGGGCTTCGGGCCGGGCGGGGCGGATCCGTTCAGGTGGGCCACGGCGATGTGCTCCGAGTTCCCCACGATGAGGACGGGAGGCCTCTCACCCGGCCCTGAAACGGAGAGGATGACGAGGCCTGATTGGTTCTCAAACGGCAGCACGGGCACACCACATCACAGACTTTACGGGCACTGCTTAAAATCACAGCAAAAATAAATAATAAATAAATAAATAAATGAATGAAAATGCATTAAAGTACAATGCTTCAAATCTAAATGTCATGTTTAATGATAGAGGGAAAGTTGTGAAATAGGATCAGGGATTAATTCACGCCGACGGTAGAACACAAATACAAAACAGGGCGCTGGTCTTTTAAAACGCAACCCATCGACGTGCCGTGCAATTATATCACATTAAAAGCCAAAAAAATGCGCCTAAAAGAGCAAATCCATTACAGCAGCGACGAGCAATGATGGCCATTAATTCCTATTCAAAAAGCGTTAGCACTGGTGGGCCTGAAGATATGATTGATTATGAATATTAATACACAATTCGTGAGAGACATTTTTCAAAACAACCAGTCATATTTTACAAAAACAAACTTGTGAATGATTTCCATTACGGAATTGAGAGCAAGCCAGATAGAATTATAGCAGGTCTGATATTTTATTTTTGTTTATTATTTATACGTTTTATTATTTTGTTAATTTTTAATAGACCTTTATTAGGAGTATACCTTTTTTAAAAACTAATACATTAGGTTTAGAGTTCACAGACCTGGCAGTTCGAAATTCGCTCATTGATTTCGAGAACATGCTACATTCAGTGTGACTGCATTTACAGCTCGGCCTATGAGACAAAGCTTTAAAATGACTTGGACTTTAGGAAATGATGAGGTCTGGTGAAAGAGTATAGCAATAAAAGGGCTCCTAAGGACAAGACTATATTAAATCCATATTAAATCCTGTCTGACTAGTCCACCCCCCCCCCCCCCCCCCCCCCCCCCCCCCCCCCCCCCCCGAACCATCACCGCCGCCGCCGCCACCCCACTCGCTCTCAATGCCATCAAGACAATTCACATGAATAAACGCTTCAGTGTGGAATAATTATATTAAAACCTGTTATTCAACATCCTGTGGAAACTGCCTTAATGAAAGCCTTCATCTGTCGTGAACTTACAATTGAACTGCAACGGATTAGATAGCTCATTTGTGGAAAAAAGAACGCATCCCTTCAATCAAAAATTAATACTTAGTTATTTATTTAAAAATGTATGTTTTTCTTGTTAGCACTTTATTTCAGCGTTTCTTAAGACTAAGATTATTATGAATGAACGTTTTGCTGCCATTGAAAGCAATACATTGTAAGAAAATGTCAGAAAAATGCTTATTCCAGGTTTTCCCCCTCTCGGACCCCATACTGCAGAAGTCCCAATATGTCATACAATCCTTGCGGCACCCTTGACATTAATTCCGCACTCCAGTCATAGAAGGCAAAGGAATTCCAGGAGCCAAAATGGCTGGATCAGGAGCACTTTCAAGGCCCAGCGTTAAGCACATGATACGTGCACGCGCTCTTTTAAAGACACCAACCTTTCGCCGCTAATTGACCGCGTGATATTTTCGGAACAAAGTGCGCCGAAGAAAGACGTGATTTATCTCACTCTTTTAAGAAAGTTTAAGTCACAGGGGCGCTCTCGTAATGCAAGCCATAAATCACAGCGCTCCCGTGCAGAAACCGCTTTTCGTCCGATCTTTCGCCGTCCACTCCTCCGAACCGGACGTTCCCCTCACCCACGCGTGAGCGATCACAGCCAAACCCCGCTTTCAGATCCCCGTTTGACTCTCTCGAACACAAATTAAAAGCTGTAATGATACACGGATCGAGGGAACGATACGGGCACCCGGTATTCAGGTTAAGATCGTGACATTTCGAAAACAAATATTAATTATGACAAAATACAAGAGCGACGAGCTGTATGTCTGGAGGTCAGGTCGTGGCGGGGTCGGTTCATTCTCATTAAACATTAAAGCGGCGGAAACGTCTCTCGTGTTCTCCGGTCCAGCTGACGGCTTTCTGGCGGCCATCTTGTGGACCGAATGTGCATAAATCCCAGAAAGGTTTTTTTTTTTTTGTGCCAAATGAATATTCATGTTGTTGAATGGAAGGCGGGTAAGGTCAGGTGTGATGTATTCGGCATATTCCTGGCGGGACACCAGATGCTTTGATTAAAAGCAGCGAGGTTCACCTTTTCTGCAAGGTGCACAGCGTGTCGAATGATTTCAAACAAGAGCGCCTCTCATATCTTTCACAAGTCCCTTATTGTGTGTAGCACAGCCACACTGCAAAGTGCGCATCCTGTGAAAATATGTCTTTGATTTCTTCTAAAGGTTACAATTTCTCTACTCTCCCTGATGTTTGACTGCAATCTATCAACATGATCCCAAAGCACAATGTAGGCCCAGGTCAGCCAAACATTTAAACTAAGAAAAAATTCAAAATGGCTTACATGTACCGATGTTTGGGTTCAGCTGAGATGATATTTTATGCTATCAGTAATAAACATGGAAACCGAGGGTTGGAACGATGTTCAGAATTGCCATGCTCTGGATGAAAGCGTCTGACAAAAAACTGCGATATAACGTAATAGTATTGTATTAAGTAAATGTGTTAGGGGGTTTTTGAAAAGCTGTTTTCTTTTCATTCCTGTACCTGTTAGATTGTGTACAATTTTTGTCTAGTGAAAGTCAAACGGCAAACAAAAGAATGCTGAAACGCTGTTCCTCATTCCTCTTTTAAAACGTTCCGCTGATGCAAAACGTTTTTATCTGAATTCAAGCCATTATTTTAATGAATAAACGTATTTCTGTAACCGGCAATTCAGTGGAAAGCAGTCACTGCCGAGTGCATTTTCGTGTGCGTGCGCACGCACGCGTGTATAATTTAGACTGAGATTAGACGGAGGTGTTTAATAATGCTACGCTACCAGGAGAGACTGTGTCACTGTCTACAGGGAGCCTGACTCCTCAGCCTTACTCAACCCTCCCCCACCCCCACCCCCCACCCCCCCGAGCGGCTGGGGGTTCGATTCCTCGCTAAGTCTATATGTCACTGCCAGCGCTGCAATCCCATCCCTATCTGTAACCCTCTCTACTCTCCTCTGCCTGAATAAATAACAAAGTTAAAAAATACAAACAAGGAGGGGGAATCTCTTCTTTTTTCTGTTTTTAGACTATAATTCCGATTATGTGATAATGTATAAAAGGCAAATATTTGCTACAGTGTACCCAAGCACAGGAAAGATATAGATTTTTAGCAAAAACAGCTAGCAGCAGTATAATGGTATTCAGAAAAAAAACCACACAATGCGGAGGACAGACCGGTCTTACCGATTTTGGCTTTGCAGGACCGTGAGTCAGAATGCAGGGCGTACCCGTCCGCGCAGCTGCACCTGTACGACCCGTACGTGTTCGCGCAGGTCTGGCTGCAGGTCCCGTACACGCCACACTCGTCGTAGTCTGCGGACAGGGAGACACGTCTGAGCGCGCTTTTCTGACGTGACCTTAAAACGCGCAAAGCAAACCGAACGCAGACCGCGGGAGAACGTTTCGGCTTCATCAACATTTACAGAGGGGGTTTTATGGCTCAATGCCACGCCTGAGCGAGAACATAAAAGATAAGGACGCGACTGGCTTCAGTCTTGAGACAGTCTAGCAAAGTCAAACCTGGCGTTCTACACCCCAAAGTTCTCTGCCATATACTGTCCAACCTGGCAAGCTGCTCCACGCACTATCCATCTATCCATCCAATATCTACACTTGCTTATTCCTGGGGGTCCCGGGGGTGCTAGAGCCTATCCCAGCGTGCATTGGGCGAGAGACAGGAATACACTCTGGACTGGATTCCAATCTATCGCAGGGCACACACATCATTCACTCACTGTTCACTCACACACTCATACCGATAGGTAATTTAGAGGTTCCAATTAATCTACCTGCATGTCTTTGGACTTTAGGAGGAAACTGGAGTACCTGAAGGAAACCCACGCAAACACAGGGAGAACATGCAATCACCCAGGCCGAGATTCAAACTCACGACCTTCTTGCTGTGAGGCGACAGTGCTACCCACTGCACCACCATGCTGCCCTGCTCTCTGCACTAACAGCTCTAAAAAAACAAACCACAGACAACCGGTATCAGACGAACTCTGATATCAGTGTGACTCTGATATCTGTTTCTGACTGATATCAGAGTCTGTGTGATATCTGCGTGCAGGGGTGTGGTTTCACAGACAGACCGGCACAGCGCTCATGCCATTCCCTCACAAACGCACGCAGCGCGCCAGGGGAGAGGGTCACACGCGTGGCGTAAAAGGGAGCCCCATAAACATTCACGGCGTCACATTCCCGTTTCAGCGAACACCGCTGTTAACCCCACAGAGCCGCGGCGGTGTGGCGTTTTCCCGACCTGCGCAGCTCAGCCCGTCCTTCTCCACCTGGAAGCCGTCGGCGCAGAAGCAGAAGGTGCCGTTCCGGGTCATGATGCAGCCGTACTGGCACCGCAGCTCCAGGCACTCCGGCAGCAGCTCTGAAAAACCAGGAACGGAAAAAGAGAAAATTTCACTTCACTTCCCGTTTCTTTGAACCCTCAGCCTTCGGAATTCCGGCGTCCTCGGCCGCCGGCCTGATGCTGAAAAGACGCGTTGACAGGTGCTCAGTAGCTCAGGTGCTCAGTAGCTCAGGTGTTCGGTAGCTCAGGTGCTCAGTAGCTCAGGTGCTCAGTAGCTCAGGTGTTTGGTAGCTCAGGTGCTCAGTAGCTCAGGTGTTCGGTAGCTCAGGTGCTCAGTAGCTCAGTGCTCAGCGCACGACCTAGCGCACCGGCCCAGCGGCTTTTCATTCACACCGACTTCCAAGGCCCACGCTGCCTCCTCACACCTACCTGGGGAGAGAGTCATTTCTGTATTTAGCAGCGTGCGCAGAGATTACGAGTGTAAATAAAGATGCAGCACTCCAGCGGCGTTGACCTTGGGGAACACGGCGAAATGTCAGCGCGAGGACGGACCCGTTAGAGACGCACACGCGCCCGCGTTTAAGCGACACGGCAGATGGTGCCGTAAAATGGGGAAAAAAACATAAACGAATGATCCATGTAACTAGCGGCAGCGAATAAATCAAACATATTTTACCGGTGATAATACTTCAGTAACTTCATGTTCTGTTTGTTTTTGTTTTGTATATCACAGTATACAGCTTTATAATAGTCACAATAAAAACACACTTAACGACAAACAATATGTTATGCCGATGCATATTAGTTCTCCTCTTGATTAAGAGTTAGGATAGTATCTATTCTAATGGTGTGGTTACATGAAATGGAATGATGGGAGAGAAAGGAGGAATGTGCCCTTGCGTGTGATTGGGTAAGGACCACAGGGTGGAGAGATTAAAGGAGCACAAAAGGAGATGGCGTGGTTTGCTAAAATGACTGAGGAGGTTCACTGCTGTGTTGCACGTCTCTTGGGCCTAATCCGCACGCTCTCTCATCACGCTCGCCCGTTTTCCCCTCGCTTTCCAATTTTGCACAAAACCGTAGTTCATGATACTGATTTTAACCAAACTGAACTGTAGCGGCACGACTTGGATGTTCACTACTGAGCAGGCACTTGGATCAGTCGAGGCTGAGCAGGTGGCGTACGATGGTGAGTGCCCCGGTATATTTCCTTGTATGATTTCTATCCTGCAGCTGCTTTCAGAAGCACAGTCACAACCCCTAGACAGGTGAGCATAACAAGTATTATAAAAGAAATGGAGGCACATGATCACAATCATAACCTATTCTCATTTTACCTCAGGTTAATAACAAGTCTGTATGGTATTTTTGTACAGTAATGTATTCATTTTGAAATAAATGTAACAAATAAGTTCCATAAGAGTTAGATATGACAGCATGTGATCTAAGACACTTTCGAGGAAAAGAGTATAGGTTATATTCCTTCATGCTGTTCATACTATATAAAAGATACAATGATTATTTTTCTTTTCATGCTTGTTGACACTTGTCCTTGTCTTTGTTTTTATCCCCCAGATTTACCTGTACTGGACTGAATAATATTGCTCTATAATTCAGCATTAAGCATTACTAAGAGGATGTAAAGACAGTTTGAAAGCTAATTCCTTGATTTATTTGTCACAGATTACTCACCAACTGGTGGTGAGTGTCAATACTTTTTTTAAATTTAACTAAAAATGAAAAAAAACACTACACCATGATTTAAAGAGCATTCTGCCACATTTATAATTCAAACAGAGATGGGTGTTATGATTCAATCATCACATCCTATAAAAAGCTGCCTTAGATGTATTTATCCATCACAAAATGGGTTGAAAAATGACTCGCTACTGCTTAAATAACAGGAAGCAGCGTTCAATATTAATACTATTTCACATGAAACATATATCGGTTTTTTTCCACCCTGAGATGCAGGTAAATCATTGTGAATGGTGTTACTGCTTTTCAAAAATACCAACACAACAGACGCTCATATTTATTGCTTAATAAAACGGACTGTGGCAGATTGGTGTTCTGAGAATTGTTTTGCCTCTTTAATCATCAGTGCGGGCTTTAATTAATGATCTGCATGATGCTGACTGACACTCTTCCTGCAGTACCTCCATTCGCCCACAAGGGACTCACCAAAAACAGTGAGTGTGAACAGGGTTAAAAAATAAACCTTTCATATGACAAATCTCATATAAAAGCACTATCAAACGTAATACTTCTCACCACGCTGTCAGTAAGCAAAATCATAAGAAAACCAGATTCTGAGAGTTGCAGAATTTCAGAATGTTTTCAGAATTTAAAAAGTGAATAATTCCCAACATTCCTATAATGTGGGATCATAATTTTTTTTACCGTACAACCCATTCCATTTCCATAGCAAATTTCAAGATAAAAAAGATAAAAACATCTTCACTCACCCTACTTATAGTTTTGGAGCTTGAGAATTACTTGGTGCTTCACCTTTAGTGCATGCAGATCTTTAATCGTTCTCCTTAATCGAAATATCATGATCAAGGCTTATTGTTGAGCATGATGGCTTTTGCTTACACAAATAAAGAAAACAATTCTATACGGAGGCCCAACTTAAACCACAATAGGCTGGTATGATGGTCCATCAGAAACCCTGCACCGATTCCCTTCGAAAGCACTTTTTTTCTGCTCACAATTGAAGGGCATCCAACTAGCCTTGCAATGTGCAAAACCGTCAACAATCTGCTTTAAATTACCCCCCCCCCCCCCCCCCCCCCCGCCTTCCATAATGTTTGTGACTGTTTGGCTCTGTACACCACAATTTTAGATTTGTAATCAAATAATTCACAGGTGCAAATTCTCAGATTTTTATTAAAGAGTAGTTTTATATATTTTGGTTATACAAATTACAGCACTTTCATACACATTTCAGTATGCCATAATGCATAATATTTGGGACAAAATGGCTTCACAGAAGTTTCTGATCAGTCAGGTGTGTTCAATTGCTCACCTGCACTAACAAAGCAAACAGCAGATATCCACCCCAGAATGTCCACCGCGACAGATGCCACTACTGATGTTAAGCCCCCAAGAACTCTTTTTTCCTCCTGACTTTGACTCTTACTCTAACTCCAACTGACTAGATAAAGAAAAGTCTCCTTTTTTGAGAAGTTCTACAGGGGAAAGGGGGTGGTAGAGAGAGAGAGGGGGAAAACATGTCTGTGCTGATTTGGTGAGATGTGAAGTGTGGGTGTGTGTTTGCAGACCATGACTGTCTTGACTGAAAACAAGCAAATTTACATATTAAAGTGGCCTTGTGTTTTTGGAAGCAGGTCTAAGCACTATGATATTATTATCAAATGATTCCTGGTTTTAAGCCCTTTATAAAAAGATCAAACATTGCTATGTTTGGAGGTAATCCAGCTCAGCTATCAAAGAAAGACATGAAAGTTTTTCAACTGTCAACAAGATATACATTTTTGTAGACAAATAATTGTTCAAATTTGCCAGTTCAGGGAAAACATTTTCTATTTAACAAAACCCGTTGGTTTTCGCTTTTAACTAAAATGAACTCTAAAAATGGAGATTTCAGAGATATCAGAACTCAACAACCATTATATACAGACATTAAGATTTTCCCTCAGAGATTACAATGAAATATCACAAACTTCAGTCTGACTGTTTGAGCTTCCTCCAGAGGGCAATAAAGCCATAAAACTTTCAAAAGAGATAAAACTTTCCAGGACACCCCACTTCGAAGACCTCTGGGGTGACCCTACTTGCCCAAGGATGTTTACCTTGATGTCTGTGGAGCAAGGAGGGGAATAGAGCATGAACAGATACATTCCTATGGTCACACAAATTATATTGTGTTTCTCATTGGTGTTAATCTGAAAACTACCTATCCGACACCTCCATTAGAATACAAATATTAGGGTGGTATTTTTCCAACATTGGAGGAACAAGACCCGCCCGCCAACAATGACATGAATGACAGGCATTTGACAATAGAACAGATGATATTACATTGGCATATTGTGTCTCTGTCTTCATGCTACTCTTAGCAGGACAGTTTGGATTGAAGTGAAGTAGTAGCGATGGGTGTGAGTGCTGTCTCCCAGTCACCTGCAGGCTACTTGTTTTAACTAGTCCTTGTTCATGAGGCTAAAACGCAAATGAAAGCAGTCATAGGAACGTCTCCCTCGCGTGGACTCACACAGGGGTGGATCTAGGCCAGGGGTGGCTAAGAGATCTCCTAACTGCCCCAGTCACACTTGTTAAAACAGCAGGGGATTTTTGGGCTTTCATGGAACCATGTTCTAGGTTCTATCAGGGCCTTCCACTCTCTTTAATTTAAGTATTGTTTAAAAAGTCAATATTTTATATTTAGTTTAAAATATTATATAACAATTTAACCTATATTATTGTTTTATTCAATGTTAATTATCTTTGTTCAGTCAATTTGAACCTGTCATTGTGAAAAGCTCTTTGTTTATCATGTGAGAAAAGTGGTATTATTATTTTTGTGGTATAAATAAAGCTATTCATTTTATTACTGAAAACAGCACAAAGGAAATGCAGAACAATTACACAGTTATACAATAATTACTTTGCAGGCATCATTTTCTTCAAACAAGCTGAAATCCGGTTTTCTTTTTACAGCAGGAAGTGGTGGCGATGTGATTTTAAATAATTGGCTTTAACATCAAAATGATTGCACTGCGTCATTCAAATTAAAGGCCGACTATGAACCACAACGAAAGCTGCAGAAATTAATTTTCATAAAAACAACATTGTGCACCACAATTTTGCTCTGAAGTATCACAACCAAATCTGAAAACTGACTTGAGTGTACAAAAAAAAAACAAAAAACAAAACAAGAATGAATCCATCCAAACAGAGCAGTGCTCGGGGCATCTGTCCCGTTGTCTCGGTGATCCATTACTGAGGGCGCAAATCTCCGCCTCCTTAGCCATTTCCCAGCATGCACCAGCAAGAGCAGCCAGCCCACCCAGGGGCGTGCCAGACCGCGAGGGACACCTCCACGGGGGAGGAAGGGAGTGTAACGACGCCATCATTTACCAACCCCCAGTGCATAAACAGCCACACAGGCTCGCCGGTGAACCCCACTGCATCATCCTATCTGCCCAGGGTCCTCGCTGAAGAAGGATGGCTTCCTCAGGGCATTCTGGGACATCAGCACTCAGCTACTCAAGCGGTTACAGAAGAACACCTCTACTTCTTTCTGCAAAGCCTGCACCGTCCACACGTTTGGCTGGGCTGATAGTTACTGTGAAAGACTGTCCCACTGTACTGGTCCTCCATTGGTCAGTGTGTATTTGCTCGGAGGGCGTAACACTTCATCGCTTGGATGTTCTCCCAAACATAAGGAAATGGGGGCGTGTTTCCTTAACAGAGTAGGGGGGAGGGGGGTGGTAATTGAAATGGGGGTAGTGGTAGACTGTGATCATGGATCGGGGGGAATTGTGAATCCTAGCGGTAGTGTTAGTCGTTAGCATTTTCTCTAGCGAGTGAATGCTGTTCCAGTTTTCAGCTTTGGACCGCAGGCAGCAATACAATAAAATGACTCCTGGCTCAGAAGGCCCTGCTCTGGAAGTCCAGGTGACAAGCATCTTGAATGAAGTGAAAACAATTATGTTTATTCATCTGAACGAACTCGGATTCTCAAACTGCCATCTACTCTCAACAAAATAAATCTCTCCACTCAAAAAAAGAAAAATGTTAAATGTTACTGTTATTGACATGGCAACCACACACACACACACAATGTGACATTAGCAGCAGTTTATTTATTTATTTATTTATTTATTTATCCATCCATTATCTAACCCACTTATTCCTGGTCAGGGTTGCAGGGGGGCGGGAACCTATCCCAGCATGCACTGGGCAACCGGCAGGAATACACCCTGTACTGGCCAGCAATCCATCACAGGGCACACACACCATTCGCTCACACACTCACACCTAGGTAATTAACCTAGCCTGCATGTCTTTGGACTGTGGGAGGAAACCGGAGGAAACCTACAGAAACACGGGGAGAACACGCAAACTCCACACACAAAGGCCCTGGTAGGGATTTTAACCCAGGACCTCCTTGCCGTGAGGCAACAGTGTAACTCACTGAAATTATTTATCAGACACAAACAAAGTAATTATGAATTCAGAATGTGCTGACAAGTACTTGTTTATTGGAGTAAACGGTCCCACCATTAGTAGACGCAATGTCTTTTTCTACTGTTGACTGAACACGGTGTAATGAGATGTTTTTTGTGGTCTGAGGAGAACAGACTGGTGTTGGAGGGAAGCCATTGGACAGCAGCCCAGTCCAAGAGACACTGGTCCACGATCAGCCCCTGCTAGGAAGGGAAGTGCACCCAAAAACCTGCAGTTGCCCCTCAGAGTGGCAACAAAGGAAAAAGAGATAATAAATAAATAAATAAAACAAAAGCGTGCAGCGAGATTATGACTAATGCAGTAGTTTAATTATGAGATCTTTTCACCTCAGACGACCACCAAACCTCGATTTTAAATAAAGAATGAATGAACTGATGAATTAATGAATTTTTCAATAATGAGTACATATGGGTTTTGGATGCAGCAGAAGGGGAGTTTGCTTTCTTGTTGAGTCAGATGGGCTTAATGGGGTGGAAACATCTTTGTGCCACGGATTACACAGTACACAATCAGAAAAGATGCACAGATTCCAATGGGCATCATTTCTATAGCGTATTTGCTACACAGGCTTTAAATATGATAGAGGCAGCATTTGTGTTGTAAGAACAATCTATGGCAACAGTGGATAACAGCCATTTCAGTCTCTGATTATCGAGACGTGCACCACTTTTGTGTCGATATACACACACTTCTTTAAATCAGTTTTAATCAAACTTTTTAAATCAAACACATCTGTGCACATACTTAAATTCAGAAAGGCTTTGAGATATGGGATATGTATAATGAGCACATTACAATTCACAGACTCCACAAACTGATCATGGAGAATATAATAATAATAATAATGGTATTGCAGGTGTTTAGGTATGAATGAGGGGTAGAGCCTTGGAGCTGTAAGCAGGAGGTTTTGTTTTAACTGCTGACTGGACAGCACTCTCTGCACTGTAGCTTACACATTATTTACACTTATACTTCATTATTTATTTAGTTTAAAATTCCTATTCTGACCCAACCAGCTTACAACTATTCAACTTAAGGATGTGTCGCAGGGCAACGTGATCTTTGGAACCACCAGTATGAGGGACCACACTGAGGGTACACAGAGGAAAAGTGATTTCCCTTAGCATCTCAAATTCCAGAATGACGATATGACCTCAGCAGCGGCAGGTCACCTGGCAACCCTGCAGGGCACCGCGTGATTGGCTGTAGCATTTTCCACCAGGGGAAGGAGGGGTTTTTATGCTTCCAGCTTCATCCTGACTGTTCGCCAGGATGCTCATCTGTACCTACCCTGGGACACTGCTCACCTGCAGCCACCCTAAAACACTGCTCACCTGCAGCTACCCTGAGACACTGCTCACCTGAAGCTACCCTGGGACACTGCTCACCTGAAGCTACCCTAAAACACTGCTCACCTGCAGCTACCCTGAGACACTGCTCACCTGAAGCTACCCTGGGACACTGCTCACCTACAGCTACCCTGGGACACTGCTCACCTACAGCTACCCTGAAACACTGCTCACCTACAGCTACCCTTGGACATTGATCACCTGCAGCTACCCTGAGACACTGCTCACCTGCAACTACCCTGGGACACTGCTCACCTGAAGCTACCCTGGGACACTGCTCACCTACAGCTACCCTGAGACACTGCTCACCTGCAGCCACCCTAAAACACTGCTCACCTGCAGCTACCCTGAGACACTGTTCATCTGAAGCTACCCTAAAAATACTGCTCACCTACAGCTACCCTGAGACACTGCTCACCTGCAGCTACCCTGGGACACTGCTCACCTACAGCTACCCTGGGACACTGCTCACCTACAGCTACCCTGAGACACTTCTCACCTGCAGCTACCCTGAGACACTGCTCACCTACAGCTACCCTGAGACACTGATCACCTGCAGCTACCCTAAAAATACTGCTCACCTACAGCTACCCTGAGACACTGCTCACCTGCAGCTACCCTGGGACACTGCTCACCTTCAGCTACCCTGAGACACTGATCACCTGTAGCTACCCTAAAAATACTGCACACCTGCAGCTACCCTGGGACACTGCTCACCTGCAGCTACCCTGAGACACTGATCACCTGAAGCTTTTCTCTGCCTGCAGTGTAATGCCCATTCTGCTGTATGACCGCAAGGTGAAAATCAGCCTTGGCAGGCACGCGTGCTGAATCGAGAGAGGGCATCGCCACAGTGAGACAGGCTTGCAAATACAACCGGACATTCCACATTGGGAGAAAAATAAGTAAGAAAAACAAGAGTGGATAAGAAGTTCTTTAAAATGAAAAACTTTTTCATTTGTTCGCCCTAAAAAAAAGCTATCAGGTCTGATGTTGTATTTGGCCATTCAAACTATGTGCAGAAAACCTTTTTCTTGATTTCCATATTTGTGCTGCAGACTTTTAAATTCCAACAACTGGGACATGTCTCATCTGGAGAAAGAGAATTGAAATAGCAGGAAACACAGGGTAGAGACATCCACATGTAATCCCCTGATCTTCCCACAACCTCAAAACCTTGTGTGGTCCCAGACTAAAATAAGCACAAGAAAAAAATCCATCAGATTTGGCAGGCTCAGTTATAATGCATACAACTGGAAAAACTAAAATGAAAAATCCATGAAAAATCCATGCTGACTGAAGGAGAACATAAAATAGCATTACTTGTAGAATACGTCACTTCAGCTATGTAGTAAGCAAACTCCAAAAAAAAAAAAAAAAAATACATTTTTGTAAGAATTTAGGAGCCCTAACTATGAATTTGTCATGCACTCTTGTTTAATTTGAGGCTGGGACAATATAGAGATATTTTATTGAGTAAGGAGTGTGGCATATGCTTACTAATCGCTGGCTTTCAGTAACACGTAAAAGCGACTCCATTTTACATTGATTGGCTGACAGAGTTCCCAGTGTTCAGACATTGTATTGCCTTGCTGTTGTATTGAATACAGTTTGCATTACTGATTATGAACTAGCTCACCACCCCTGTTAATCACTGAATTATGGCCACAGACCATGTCCAACTGCTGGCCCAGAACAGATGCACTGAATCAGGAAAGACTTGTAATGGATGCTCGGTGTATAGACAAGCTTATTCTGAAAAAATAAACTGGATGAGCGATACAACACTAAACATACTGTCTTTTGACTATCAGACTACATAAGTGTTCATAATATTAGTTACACAATATTCATATGTCCCAAATGTTACGGAGGGCACTGTATATCAAGACTTAATCAGCAATGAGCAGAGAATAATGTTTGCGTTAGGTAACAGGATAAAACATTTAAAACAGCGATCCGGCGTGCCGCTTGCCCTCCCTGAAACCCTGTTGTTCTCGCGTCTCTGAACACGCGATGAGAAGCGATGAGAAGCGAGGAAAAGAACATCAGAGCTCGCACGGCGGGGATGGGATCATCAGACACGGGGCGCTGGGGCGGGGTCAGACCCCCAATTACCGGCCCATTAGCACAGGCGGAAGGTCTGGGGGAACGGAGGAAACATTAAAAGCAGGGCGCAGCGGGCGCTCGGGCTGATAGAGCACACGGGCCTTATTTACAGCACGCGCCCCCCATTCTCATCAGTGCGCCGGCAGCGTGCGCCTTTTATGGACCAATGCATAATCAAATGGGAAAAATTCAGTTCCTGAAACTATAACAATACTACCACTATTACTATGACCAATACATAAATAAATAAATACATAAATAAATACTTTTAATTAATTACTTGATTAATTAATTAATTAATAACAACAATAATAATAATAATAATAATAATAATAATAATAATAAGAGGAAGAAGAAGAAGAAGTATAAAAATCTTGTATTGCTGTATTTTATTTGAATTCCACTGCTTTCTGTGAGCAGTCAGTTTATTTATGAAACTGGTCACAGCAGTACAGCTGGAGACAGAGTGGTCTGATCCAGCTTCTCCCCGTCCCACCTGGCCAATTAGGCCCGTCCTCACGGGACTCCTCCGCCACTGCCGTTCTGTGGAGGGACGGGGGACGGGCAGGTGCAGCAGAGAAGGGGGGGGGGGGGGGGGGCTGGGGGATGGGCTCCCTCACTTCAGCACCACAGACAGCGGTCATCTGCCTCACAGAGGAAATGCAGCGTTCAGGACCAGGAACAGCGCTCGTATGCATGCTCAGCTGGTCCCTACCGATAACCGTTATGCTAGGCTGCACCCCTACACCCCCCCTCCCCATCATGAGGGGCTGGAGACAGGCGCACGGGACGCCAACAGGACTGAGGAAGCATCGAACACGCAGCCGATGCGATTTCGGACCCCGATAAACATTTTTTCATGGGTGTGTGTCGGCGCCCTCTGTTTCGAGTACTTAACCTGCAGGAGTCTTCCGCAGGTCCACAGCACTCAGAAACGCTGTCAATCAACAGAGTCAGATTGAGAGCAGCTGTGGGGCCCAGCTGCGTGAGAAGCGGTGTAAAATGAGACCATACACATTTATTTCACTTTTAGCTCCCTTCCGGTCTTTCATCTTCGCCCGCTTCCTCGCGTACGAGCTCCTGCAGGCTCAGTAAAAATAGAATAGCCTCCAGGCTTTACGGTGTGTTTCTGCACATACTGGCACAGACGGCCTTTCAATCAACCTTTAACCTCAGCCAGCGCAGGGGGCTTTCAACTAAACCGGACGTTCAACCGGTCCGCCGTGCTGTTTATTCACTAACCTTCAATAACAACAACTACAAGAACAGCATCATCACCAGCAGCAGCAACAACAACGACGACGACAACAACAGCAGCAACAACAACAAAAACGGCAACAAAAGTGTTTCTGAAATTGATAAATCATCAGAAGTATTCACTGAAATTAAAAATAAATTAGCAAGACTAGGTACAAGAATAAAATGTTGGAGGTTGGATTCCCAGGTAAGACACTGCTGTGTACCCTTGTGTAAAATATTTTACCTATTTTGTAACTGCTTCAGTATACATCCAGTGGTATAAATGGATACTATATCAAAAAAAGTTTGTGTGGATAAGTTGTTTATCCACTGTGGATAAGTTGTAGTCAAGTCACTTAAAGGGGAATTCCATCCAAAATATCTGCAGAGGAGTAGCTGTCCTCCTGCTGAAAATGAGCTCTCAGCCAGCTCTCTACTTGTAGTAAATGCAGAGGTGCAGCCCCAATTTACTGCGCATGCTCCAGGTACCTCCTTCACTAAAGACGACGGGCGTGTGCTCACAGTCCACGGGTGGGCATCAGACAACGCCAGTCACAGGCAGCCACTCCTACCTCTACTGAACACAAACCTGATACATACCTAGGGGCTGGGCATTACTACTTGGCCTGGAAGCCATTCTCCAAGAGAGACAAACATAACTCGCTAGCAAACTAGCCACTAAAGGAAGAAAATCCAGGTTTATGTGTTACGTTCACTTTACTTACCTACTTAAGTTCTACTGAAAAGAAAGTTCCGCTTTGCAGTAGTTAACAGCGATGTATGCAGTTGACTCATAGAAAGCTATTTCACAAGTGACTAATATTTAAACAAATAACTACCCAAGCACACCTTAGCTTCCTTGTAGATTACTCTGCCATTTGTATCTAAATACGATATTTCTGAAGAGACTAGATATAAGATAATTCAACTGAATAAGGAAGGCGAAAGTCAATGCAAAATAAGTGAGTTTCCAAAACTGAGTTCGTAAAATTATTGCAGACCACTCCACAAACTGGCAGACCACTCCAAGAACTGGAGCTCCACTCTTGCTTCACATCAGAAAAAATCCACAGGTGTGCTCTTGAGAGTGCTTCGAGAGTCGTCTGGTCTCCCCCACCTCTGCGGTCCAGCCCCTCCTTCGTCATTGCCTCCACCCTGCCCACATCTGCCACCACCTGCTGTTCCCCATCACCGCCACCCGGCCCCACCCATCATCTGAGCCACATCACATATCATATCTTGTGCATAAACTGGCTGACATGCTGGTCACCAGTCGGCACCCTAAGCCGACCAGAGGAGGATGGGTTGAGCCTGGTTCCTTCCAAGGTTTCTCCCCATCTGCCACAGGGAGTTTTTCCTTGCCACTGTTGCCATAGGCTTGCTCCTGTGGGGGTTTAGGCTAGGGTTGTCTGTAAAGCGTATTGTGACAACTGTTGTAAAATATGCTATACAAATAAAATTTGATTTGATTTGATTTGATGATTTCTGTCAGTCCTTCGATTGTGAGAAAACAACTCAATGCTATGGGTCGGAAAAGATGTGTCGCTGTCAAAAAGCCGCTATTGAAGAAAGGAAATAAATAAAGGAGAAGACAATCTGTACACCAAAACTGGACAACCTGAAATTATGGATCGATTAATCTATATCTGAGATTTCTGGAAGTGAGAAGCAGTATGTACACTGCCAAAGCACTGAACTAATATTGCAAACATGTCTACAGCCACTAGTCAAGCATGGTGGAGGACCAGTGCAGGTTTTGGGTTGTATAACAACATCTGGAGTCGGTGATTTGGTTTTGATTGAAGGCACCATGAATGCTGATAAATACAAACGATCGTAACATATCATGCAATACCCTCTGGACAATGTTTAATTGGAAGCAAATTAATTCTACAGAAAAATATGGACCCCAAACACACTGCTTCTGGTGATCTCAGGACAATGGACTGGCCACCCAGATTCCAGACCTCAACATCATTGAATGTGGGATTATTTAGTTTAAAAGAAGCAGAAAATGAAATCAACTTCTAAGACTGAATTTGGAGGAGTTTACAAGAAGCGTGGAAAAATATCCCTGCAGATTTCTTAAAAAAAAAAAAATCTCAAAGCAAGTCATCAGAAAGGAATTGAAGCAGTAGTAAAGGCATAGGGTGGACACACTAAATACTGAGATTTTTTATATTGTAAATGGTTGTGGAGGTTTTTGAGTAATTTTGTGTTAAATATATGTTTGCAGCTTTATTTTCCAACACCAAAAACGAAATAATTATTACTTATTGGCTGTTTTCACTGGAAAGAAAATAAAAGAAAGGGTGGTCTCTGACCTTTGCACAGTACTGCACATATTGTGCTTTGCCACCTGTTTTTTAATGTTTTGAACCCGCTTCACAGTTAATCGAGGTCATAACAGTAATGATGAATGAAAGAATAAGAACGTGCACAGATGATGTACATTTGGCTATAAAACTGGTCCTGGGAATGGCTGAAGCCAGACGTCGTGCAAAAACATAAATTGGACGTTTTCTAGCCTAATTTAGACTGGCATTGTAATCATTGTACTTTTCGAGCATCAAACACATGATTTAACACTGACACATTTTTAATCATGAAGTATAAAAACAGATCATTTATTATTAAGGTTGTATTTTACAAACAATGCTAAATTAGATGTTGTAAATGTTTAGCCGTTATTTATAATATAAACGCATTTGATATTAACCTGTTTGAACAAGGCTAGTGCTAGCGCGAGCATCTGTGGCCTCACCAGGCACAGGTATTAGGTCCCTGTTAGCTGGCTGGACCAACGAGCAAAGAAAGCTAGCTACCATGCTACTGTTTTCCCACATGTTTGTTCCCATTGACAAGTGATGTTCCTGCTGGATGTCTTGCCGGATGATTCAAGCCAAGAGGATAGATTACTACACATGTACAGCAAATACTACTTACTGCACGACAGCTAACCCCTGCCATAACACTTTATTTGGTGACAATCAAAGACATCAACGTGACAAAGGTGGCAAAACTGCAATCTCTCTCCCTCCTTGTGTGTGTGTGTGTGTGTGTGTGTGTGTCCATGTGTGTGTCTCTGTGCTATCTCGCTCCCTCCTTGTGTGTGTGTGTGTCTGTGCTGTGTGCGTGATTTGGTCATAACTTTGAAAGTGAACTAAAGACAATGACAGATTATGATTGTTATCAAAATCCTTCACCAACTCCTTCCAGTTCTGTCCAAAATCAAATAAAACCTATTCATTTTCTCCATTTTGGAATTCCCAACTGCTATATAAATAAAGTTTAACGGTGTTCCTACAGTCCACTCCCTCATGTTACAGTCGTCAGTCAATTCAGGAAACAGCAGGCAACTAGAACAGTTCCTTCATCTTATTTGTATTATTCCCAACATTTAGCCTATTTTAAATACAGAAATGAGTGTAAGATGACTCACAGAAGTAAACATATCCACGCACAATTTACCTTCCCTAGTTTGTCTGAGCAACTCACAACACATGCACAGCTTCTCATTAAAGCGCTGATTGACACTGACATTCATGAGAAGGGCTGACAAAAGCTATTTTCACTCAGAAAGTCATTTTGAGCCGGACACAGAGATTTGGAGATGGCACAAAACGCACTGATTTTCTATTTTTATTTATTTATTTTTTGAAACGGATTGCCTTGCCAAACATTATTAGCCAAGATAATGGGGGGAAACCAAGATAAACACTGCAATTAGATTGCTGATAAAATCTCTGAGATGATGACATGTCTAGATGACCTATCAGAGATCTGTTCAAATTGACTTTTGGTCATGGCTCGCAATGTAACTTATTTTGAGTGACTGAAATTGTGCTGCAGCTTCCTTTTGAGGGGAATTAAATGGAAGTTTAAAATGAGGTTAATGGTTTTCATTGACAGTGCCACCGCTCTAGGTTATTGTTAAGTAAAGACAAAGGCCCCTTTCTCTGCATTGAAAGTTTTACCTCGATTCTTACAAAAAAGAAGAAAAAAAAACTTTCCCTGTGTTTTATCTCCTGAGTATTTTATCCCCTCTGTCAGTCAATATGCCACTGAACCTGACCAGAAAATATGACAGTCACGTTCACCAAGGAGACCAAAACTCAGGGACTTATAAGATTGACAACATGAGGTCAAAGGTCTCAATCCCCTTTCCAAAACACAGTGGATTCCCAGCAGAACAGTAACAGACAGAAAGGTTAGAACCTTAGAAAAACAGCGAGAAACTTAAGTCCTTCAAACAATCTTTAGGCCATTGCTCTTGTATTGTCCTTTTTCTTTTGGTTCAGAAAATGATGTCTTTTTAAATATAATTTCATTTTTTCATCACATAAAATGTAACTGAAAACACATTTGAGGCTAAGTAAAACTAATAGTGTCCAATCATGTTAAAGTGGCTAGCATGTAAGCATAGTATTTAATCCTTATCTGACAGAAAAGCACCATAAATTATAACTGGGCAAATAATAAGTTAGCATTTAGCATTGAAGCTGCTCTTTCCAATGCATTACTGACTGCTAAACTATGTGCCTTTCAAAAGAGAAAGGGAGAATGAACAGATGAAAGGAATGTAGGAAAGAGAAGAGGAACCTGTCCTATCAGTGCACCTCCACAGTGTCTTAAACCACGGCACTTGGTTCATGTGTCAACATTTAGTTTATTTTTCCCCCCCATCAAAAAAGTCTTTGAGTTTTGATACGGGAAAAAGGTTTTAAATTGGACCGACCATGACACCACCTTCACGTAAGGTTGTCAACAGATGCAGCCCATCACAAGCTCTAAACAGCCTTTCATAAGCCTTCTCAAGAGCAGGTCACATGACCTCGAGACTCTGAAGAAACAGAAAAACAGGGGAACGGAGGGAAGAAAACCACGCGTGCGAGGCTCTCACCGCGGCGAGGCTTTCCACCAAAACGCCTTCCCTAGAGGAACTGTGGCGAGTGCGGCCTCCCTTCAGCCAGTCTGCCCATCGCTCAGCAGGACAGCTGGGTGCGTTTCCGAGGATCCAAACTTCCTCTCAGACAGCTTCAAACACTGGTAACCAACCCTGTTCCTGGAGATCTACCATCCTGTAGGTTTTCATTTCGACCCTAACTTGGCACATCCTACTATATTAATTAGCAGCTCAATAAGATCAATTGCTGTTGAATGAGGTGTGCTTTGTTAGGGTCGGAATGAAAACCTACAGGAGAGTAGATCGCCTGGAGCAGGATTGGTTACCACTGGCTTAAAACATGAGCTCTTATAAGACTGCTATTGAGGGTCATATCTGTACAGGATACTTTCACAGCGTCACATCTCACCAAAGCCAGAAAAATGGGCCTTTAAAATGAAACTTCACACGTGATGTACCATCTAATCGCTTTGTTTAATGGTTAGAAATGTCCTGGCTGCAAGGGGGCTTGTTTACAATATTAATTGTTGGTTTGTTCAGTTAGCTTTATAGGAATTGATCATAAAAGGTGATACTGCATTTTTTAATTCCTCAGAACATTGATGTTCTCCACTTCTGTAAGGTGCTCTGGATAAAATAATCTGGTAATTAATGGTAATGTGAGTGAGGAAACATATTTGTTATAAAAGTAGTGACTAAGTAATGCAGAATTGATGTAATGGAAAGGACTTTTCTGGCCAACATTTAACCAAATCAAATGTTCCCAAGCCGTGTTGCCATCAGTAATTGTAACGGAAGAACGCAATAAAATTGGAATTAGTTTCAAGAGTAGCATGGTAGAAGGACATGTGTTTTCCTGCTGCAGAGATATTAAACATTCCTGCAGACCTGAAAGAATGATTGAGCGCGAGATATGAGAACATTGAACATAATGAGGAAAGATGAAACAAGGCCACGAACCAAAAAATATAATTAAAAAAAATTAAAAGAAAGAAAACAGAAAAGGAGGTTTTGGTGTGGTCAAAACAAAAAATATGCTCACAGCTCAATTTCAAATATTCCCATTTATTTTAAAGACTTGTTTTCAGCAGGTGGGGGACAGCGCCAGGTAATAAAGGCTCAGGGAAGGAACAGAGCAGCTGGAAGAAGCAGAAAGTGGCTAGAAAACAGAGGGAGAGACAGAGAGTGGCTGGAAGACACAGAGAGGGAGAGACAGAGAGTGGCTGGAAGACACAGAGAGGGAGAGACAGAGTGGCTAGAAGACACAGAAAGAAGAAGGAAAAGAGTGAAAGTGAGAGAGAGAGAAGGAGAGCAGGTGAAAGTGAGAGAGAGGGAGGAGGAGAGCGGGTGAGAGAGAGTGGGAGGGAGCAGGAGAGCAGGTGAAAGTGAGAGAGAGGGAGGAGGAGAGCGGGTGAAAGAGAGAGGGAGGAGGAGAGTGAGAGAAAGTGAGAGAGAGGAAGGAGGAGAGCGGGTGAGGGAGAGGGAGGGAGGAGGAGAGCGGGTGAGAGAGAGAGAGGGAGGAGGAGAGCAGGTGAAAGTGAGAGAGAGAGGGAGGAGGAGAATGGGAGAAAATGAGAGAGAGGGAGGAGGAGAGCAGGTGAGAGAGAGGGAGAGGGAGGAGGAGAGCGGGTGGAAGTCAGAGAGAGGGAGGAGGAGAGCAGGTGAAAAGAGAGAGAGAGGGAGGAGGAGAGCGGGTGAGAGAGAGAGGGAGGAGGAGAGCGGGAGAAAGTCAGAGAGAGAGGGAGGAGGAGAGCGGGTGAAAGTGAGAGAGAGGGAGGAGGACAGCGGGTGAGAGAGAGAGGGAGAGGGAGGAAGAGAGCGGGTGAGAGAGGGAGAGGGAGGAGGAGAGCGGGTGAAAGTGAGAGAGGGACGAGGAGAGCAGGTGGAACTGAGAGAGAGGGAGGAGGAGAGCAGGTGGAAGTGAGAGAGAGGGAGGAGGAGAGCAGGTGGAAGTCAGAGAGAGGGAGGAGGAGAGCGGGTGAAAGTCAGAGAGAGGAAGGAGGAGAGCGGGAGAAAGTGAGAGAGAGGGAGGAGGAGAGCGGGTGGAAGTGAGAGAGAGGGAGGAGGAGAGCAGGTGAGAGAGAGGGAGGAGGACAGCGGGTGGAAGTGAGAGAGAGGGAGGAGGAGAGCAGGTGAGAGAGAGGGAGGAGGAGAGCAGGAGAAACTCAGAGAGAGTGGGAGGAGGAAAGAGGGTGAAAGTGAGAGACAGGGAGTTGGAGAGGTTAAAGTGAAAGAGAGAGAGGAAGGCTGAATGATGCAGACTGTTAGGCTGCAGCTGCTGGTGTCCCTGAGCCCTGGAATAAGCCGGAACAAAGAGCAGCATGAACAGAGGCTCCCCTACAGGAGGCCAGCCCGTCCAACCGCACGGCTCCAGCTCATCTTTGATCTCGTCCACCGTGGCACTGCGACTTCAAAGCCAACAGTTTTTACCTAACTGCCGCTAGCCTTCCTGGTGCTAGCTTCAATATAACACAGGCTTCACTGGTATCTCAGTATAAAGGCTGCTGCTTGATCTCAACCAACCACTCATTGATAATGAATCATTGTCACACATGCTATCTATTCACCTTAAACTAAGTTTAACTTAAGGTAGCTACAATAAATGATTGTAGCGGAGCCAATCTGGCAACCATAATTAGCTAACCATGATTAGGAGCTAAATGATTTTTTTATTTTATGACAGGACAGATCACAAACAACTCATAATGAAGATGGTGAATAATTTTGAGTTTACAGAAGTGGACATACTGTACATTAGTACATTTATTGGATAGTGCAATAGAAAAAATAAACAGTATACATGCACAGTAAGCGGAAAGAAAATTAATATTTACACACAATAAAAGAATACACACACAGCGGCCGCTTTATTTGGTATACTTGCTCGTTAATGGAAACAGCCTGCTCCTCCAAACAGTCCAAACACCAGCAGACACACCGATTTCCCCACATCCAATGAAGATATTCAACGCGCTAAACAGGAGCTTTTTTAACTGTGCCTTTTAAGTTCTGCTTGATATGCAGAATGTCATTAGTAGGCAGTCCCATTTGCTGGTAATCAGCTGCAGCCTTAGTAAATAAGGCGTTAATTTCACGCAGATTGCATACGCACCAACACCAACCCTCGTCAGCCCACAATTTGCACTGCGGGTTTCATGTAGGTAGAGAAAACTCTGGCCCTGAGCGTAATTATATAGCTCATGTTTGGCATCAGAGTCAGAATGCTGTTCTAGTAATTGACAAAATAGTCCATCATAAAACTGCTAATTATTTATTGATCATATTCATAGGAATTTCAGAATCGCATTACAGAATAAATGTATACAGAATCCCAGTTTATTTAAATTATAGATTTTAAATATATGTAATGGTGATTGTCACATTATTGTAGACTGTAACCTGGTGACAAGTATTATTTTCAATGAAAAATTTAGCTGTCTGTGCTCTTAACGAATGAAACCTGACTTACATATATATCTACAGTGCACCCATCAATGTTGTGCATTTCAGAAACACAAAATGTAAACCCTTTGAGGAGATGGAGCACCAGCAGGAAGAGGAACGGCCAATGAGAAGGCCCCATTCATGCTTCCTGATTTTTGCAGGAAGAAGTGTCAGCTGAGTCAAGGACACGTAGAGTGAAGTTCCAAAAAGAGTGCAAATATTATGCAGATCACAAAAATACTTCCTCCAGTCCCAGGAAGGTCCTCAGAAATGATCCTTTATTAAAGACATCAGTGGATATGAAACTCGGAGACCGACAGGCGTGATTGCCAAAAGATTAATCATGTGCTAATTAAATGTCCTCCCTCCAAATTAGTCTAGATTAGAACAGCCAACAGACTATGAAGCAGCACTCTCTGTCATCTTTTCTGGCTGGTAAAAAAAAAAACTTTTTTTCATGGACAAGGAGATACAAGTACCTGCGACAGCACAGACTGCCTAGATTACTTAATCCATGACACAAAATGTCATGTAACACATAAAGACTTCCTTTACACAGAAGCCAAACTAAATTATTTGAGATAACGGCAGGGGTGAAACTTTGCAACCTGACCTTACTTTAGGCGGTAATTCTCTTAACGGTACACTGGGAAATGAGTACAAACAGGGCGGTCAATGCGATCACTGCCTGATCAATGCAAGACAAGCCGGCCCACATAAAACAGCAGATTATGTTTACAAATGCCCGAAAGAATATCTTACACGACCGAGGAGGCATGGATACAGATGCAAAGGCAAAATAAAAAAAACAAAGAAACAAAAATCACATTTTTGCCAGTCTGCCAATCTAATCTAGCAAAAAGTGTTTAGATTGCAGCATCAAAGCAACATCAAGGCTAAATATAATCAAATGTGAAACGTATAGCCCTGTAGGAAGCATGACGTAGAGAAAAGCCAACTATACGAAGGTTCAGACACTGCGGAACAGGTACCTGCAATGAATCCAGGTCTCCAAGACGCGGACCAGAAAACTGAGACTGGGACACAACACAGTAGATCTCTATAGAAAAAGAGACGCATACTGTATGTGAAATAAATAAAAAAATGGACTGGACACACTAAGGAAATCAATAATCGGCCTCACAAGACAATTCTCCGGTGACTCGCCCGAGCAAACAGAAAATGAAGAGGGCGAAAGAGCTGGAGGCCAGTCCTGGAGGTGAATACCAGGGAGAGGGATTACAGGTGAAGGGAAATGGCAGGTATCATCCGCAACAGATCCTGGGGAAGTTGTGTCGTAGTGCATAATCTAAGATCCAATTCCATACATAGCATTTCACTGCTTAATTCAATTGCTTCAAAATGAATTATTTTCTCATTTGAATTTATTATTTCCATCCAGAACTTGTGTATTGAATACATACGCAAAACTTTATTTAACCACGTAGGTCAACTAAAAACTCAGATGTATGTACATAACACTATTGCCACAGTTAAATGGGAACATTGTGTGTGAGGTCGTCTTTTATTTAATCCATAAGAGTAATTATTTCTACGACTGGGTGTTTGTCACGGAAGTCTCGGGTGTCACGGATTCCATAATTTTAGCCTTTTTGTGGCAGTTTTGTGACTTTGCGTTTTTAGTGCTTTCCATGATTTTTCAGCAGTTTTGAATGGTAACAGTTAGTCCTAATACAGCCTGCAGTCAGTTGTTAAATTCAAATGGTTGAAGGCCCGTGTCAACAGTATTGATACAGAGCACTCCTTCTCCTGTTAGCTATGGTAACATTGTCAGTGACATCAGGCGCTCCCTCAAAGACTCAAAACCTCACAATCTAGGCTACAACATGCATCAAAACGAATAATGTTCAAAAAGCACACTATTTCTGTGATGGACTGAAGTGATTAAAGGTACACGCCTATTAATGCATCTACTTATATTCTTTTAGTAGTGGCAAGTGCCCACTGATTTTTTTGAAAATTCAAGCAGCTGTCACAGCTGTCAAAGCTACAGTTGTGCATGTTATGAGATCTGTTGGTTAATTTAATAAATTAACTCTTTTTTCAGTTTTATCTGATTTTTAACAACTTTGCCATGAGCACCTCAGGGACTTCAGTCAAGATCTTTTGTGACAAACACCCCGCCTTAATTGCTGCATGACCGCTCAATCTTATCGTTTGATGATTTCTTGCTCGGGGAGTTGACATAGTTTGATTCTCTGAGTACATCTTTGAGGCCTATACCTGTATCTCTGCATTGCTTGCATATTGATTTACGCCTGGTCTTTAGAGGCGGATACATTTCATGCTAAAATGAACCCTAGTTAAATGAGTGAACTTTAGTAAAGTCGTCAGAATATGTAAGCACTTATATCTCCTCCATTAAATGCATATGCATTAAGGAGAGAAGCGCACCTTGCGATGAGTCATGTAGATGACACGTAAACCGCTTCCAGCCCCGTGCGCCTGTTTGATTCATAACAGACATGCTTCTGGGGCAGAGAGCTTCATATCTGCGCCTGAAACTAGCCACAGAAGACTTGGCGCATCTGACTGTCGGTTCTCTTTTGCAGTGAGGACAAGACGAAGTGACTGGGGAATGCAAGTAGCCAATCAGACATAGGATGTGATCAAGTGGGCAGATGCAGTGAGGCAGTTTGTTCACGGGAATCTGGTCAGGAAACTGAGATTAAGAGTTAGGACCATAGTGAATCAGCACCCTAAGTTAATGTTTCATCTGAAGGATGGCACCTCCTACAGCACACTGTCCCCATCACCGTGTGGGAGTGTTGGTTTTTCTATTTGGTCTGTTTAGATGCTAATTGATTGCACAATTCCCCAATAGATTATGTTTTTGGGTAAGGGAGATAACATGTAACTATTTTTTGTGGAAAGAGAAATAATACAGTCAGGTCCATAAGTATTTGGACAATGACACAATTTTCATCATTTTGGCTCTGCACTTTGAGCTCATATTCATTATTTAATTTCAACTCAAATATGCTGTGGTAGACAGCTAAAATAACAATAACTTTGTCAATGTCCAAATATTTATGGACCTGACTGTATTTCAATAACATATTGGTAGCCACTGGTGTTTTTGGTAGGGAGCCAACTCTGCGCTGGTGCTCTTGGGTACAAGCGATAACCTCCCGCTGGTGGTTTTGTGTAGGGAGGTAATGTCGCTGGTGTTTTTGGCAGGGGAGATAACACAGTGCTTGTATTTAAGTTAAAGATGGAAAGGGTAATACATTTACAGAAAATCAGGGCCGTGTGTTCAGTCCGTTTGTTGACAGCATTGAGTTTTTTAATCTTTTTTTGTGTGCGGCATGGATCTGAATTAGGTTAATGAGATAAATGGCAGCCGAAGCAATATTGCAATATGTGAGGTATGGGCAAGCCAAGCTACAGCGGAGAGCTAAAGACGTACGACAAACCAAAAAAACTTTATTTGCCAATAACACCAAGGGATTTTTTTATTTTTCATTTTATTGCACACTGTGTGAATATGGTTCTTTCAGCACAAGGTTTCATAAATCAAAACTCCCAGGAAATTGTGTAGATGAAACCCGGGCGATAGAGCTATTTGCAATGGCAAGACAATCATTTTATTTACAATATTTTTCATTATTTTTGCTGCGAATAGTATGAAGTAAGATTTTATTTATTTATTTATTTTACATTATGAGGCAGGTTGTTTAATTTGAATGATTTTCATTTTTCTTTAAAAATGTGTGGAGAAGGTTTTTTTTCAAAGAAACAAGTTGGTACCTGGCAAAAAGTACAGAAAACATGGATGAATAAGGAATAGAAGGAGCAAGTCAGAATTGACAGTATCAAAGACTTTTGATAAATCTAAAAATATTCCTAGAGCATATTAACTGTGTAAAAGGCAGTGTGAATTTTATCAATCAGTTATCAGCTGTGTTATCTCCATTAACAAAAAGCACCAGCTACTAAATGTTATCTCTCCAAACATGTTTTTTTAAGTAACATGTTTTTTTACCTGTCCTTGGAAGCTCTGATGAGGAGATAGCTCATTCCTATTGATTAGACTGATGATAAACACAAGCCAATGAAGGCTGCAGGGGAAGTGCTGGGTCTCATTTCAGTGAAAGCTGAGACGTGCGAGCTGAGATCTGCGAGACGCCATACATTTCTCCCGCTTTTTTTGGAGCGTTTCACGTAGGAATCACAATCGCAAGATGGGAACGCACATATGAAAGCACATTCATGTAGGCAATCAGTATATCGGGGATCATTCTCTTCCCCCTGCCTCGCATGTAGGCAATCAGTAAATCGGGAATCGCTCTCTTCTGCCTGCCTCATTTTGGTTTTTAATATACATTTTGCTTTTGTGCACAGCATTGTAGTGCTCTATGTGGGCTGGCCACGGATGTCAGGTTTGAAAAGAGTGTCTGGGGGGTGGAAAAAAATTGTCTTGCAGTCAGAATTGGGAATTGGATTTACATGTATCCATTTAAAAATGTAGTTTTAACTATTCATTTAATTAGAATTATTTCATCAGTAATGTCATCCATCAGTAATGTCACCTGTGACAAACTGGTGACAAGAATCACAGTCGCTCAAAAGTAGCTGCCATGAGTCGAATACTCTAATTGGCATCACATTGGCTACAAATTGTATGTTCATTGAGTGGTACCCTTTTCTACACAAAGAAGAGTGTTTGTTCTCAGTCAGTACCCTGATGGGAATTTGAGACCCATCAATTGCATCAAAGACTTTCAGGAGACCACACAGTGCGCACAGTATTCACAACATATTTGGCTGTCGTCACCTTACGGATAAATCCGGATACAGAGGCTTTGCTTATTCCGTGGAATTGTTTTAAAATCCAGAGGAAGCTGCTGGTAGCAAGGAAGCACCCGTGCCAACCCTTAAACCCTTAAAAGAAGTTTATTAAAGTATTCCTTCAGTACACATTTTCAGCACTAAACCCCAGGTTCAGTCAGGACCACTGTCATCAAAGTAAGATCTTTATTGACAATAAAGGCAATATAGTTATGTTTGGCGGTACGGCTCTGTTCTGGAAGCTCTCCCACCAACCACGCAGCCTGCGTGGATAAGGCCGGGAGGCCAGCAGCCAAACCCCCCTAGAGGGGTACGCACAGAACAGATCCAGCAGCAATGCAAATTCTTAACACATAGGGATGGAGCAATGACATTCTTAACACATAGGGATGGAGCTGGGGTGGAGGAGGGGAGTTTCCATACCAACGTGCAGCGCTTGCATGCAGGAGGAGCAGCCGAATGAGTAGAGGGAGGCTGTTTAAGTAGACCACCCTGTTATGTGAATGTACTGTGATAGGTGAACATCACTCAGCTGAGCATCAGCTGATTCAGCCGGAGCGCTTGACTCTCGTGGCCTGCCAGAACTACGCGATGCTCCATTATCGTACTGAAGTGCACTTTTACTTTATAAAATACTTAAAGTTACAAGTAGTTTATAAATAGTATACTTAAAGTATAGTTCCATTAAATACTTTAAGTATACTTGAAATGGGCCAATTTTTAAATATACTTAAAAACCTAATGTACTTTAAAAAATAAACTTTTGTTTACTACTATTTTGTAAGGAAACTCTTAAGGCCATGCTCCTGTTGACCTAATATCTCCGTCAGAAAGATCACAAAAACACAATATTGTTTTGCAGCGGAAATCTGTATCTTTCAAGCAACTCATTACCTCCGTAGTTAATTTAAGGGTGGGTGTGATCACAGAAGATTTTTGTGCATTCATCTGCGCACAATCAAAGCAAACGGCACATCCGCGAGGAAAGAAATTGGATGTGCGAGCGGCCTGTCGTCATCACGCTCTTATTTGTTTTTAAGTGATGCATTTTCACGAAACGCGTTCAGACGAGATATTGCGATCTGTGAGCGAAAATCCTCGCAAATTGCTTTCGTGAAAGAAAGGCCGTGGTCTAGAAGAGCAATGAAAAGACAAACAAACTGGAATAATGCGGCCGACTTCTGAAGAAGGACGCTTCTTTGGAATATGTTTCATTTTTTGCAAAGACGCAATATTTCCCTGAAAGACTGAGGTTATTTGCTAACATCAAATCTCAAGACTGGCTGTGGAAAAAAAATGGAAGACAAAAAGGACCCACAGGTGATTTTAACATAATATCAAGGAGCGAAAAAAAAACACTTAAAGATCAAACAACAATAGTAAAGTGTGGTATGGTTTTTTAGCAAATCATTAGCAATGAGCACCAAAGCTGGATAATTCAATACTAAATTGAGAACATCAAGTAAAAAATGCAATTCCATGCAAGCTTTGTCTGGAAGAATATATCAAGGTGGAATTGTTGTTATGCTTTCAACTGTGTTCCGTTACATTTCATTGTTAGTTAAGTAAAATGCAAATGGAGGGATTAGGGTCTCTGAGTCACAATTTGTTTGAGTGCTTATTAATATTTTGCATATTTTTGGCTGGGGATATCTCTTATGATTGCTCTGGGGTTCATTTTAATTTTCTTGGACTAATCTTAACAGTAGATCAACAGGAAAAGGAAGGCCCAGAAGGCAGCGGGGCACTGCGTTTTGACCTGTATTTATCAGTCTATTGCTTCCAGAGGTGTTAATTTCCTATTGTTGTACCACACATTATATCACAGGCTACCGTATCACATAACGCCATATATAATATAAATAGTCCATTCAAAGCCTGGTGCTATTTTGCCTTTGAATATTTATTATTATTATTATTATTATTATTATTATTATTATTATTATTATTGTTGTTATTATTATTATTATTATTATCATTATTATTATTGTTGTTGTTACTATTATTATTATTATCATTGTTATTATTACATTACATTGCAGGCATTTAGCAGACGCTCTTATCCAGAGCGACGTACAATTATTATTCTATTATTATTATTATGTCTGTAATTTATGGAATTTATTAACATATAAAAGTATTAATTTTTGTATGTGATACATAAGTGTTAAAAAGGTACTGGCTGGTGACATCACAGCCATTGGCTCTCTTTTCCTTTCAGGCTGACAGACACTGTGCACGTACATCTGGTGAGGGGTGAGGGGTGGGGCGGGGGGGTGGCGAGGGGGTGAGTGGTGGTGGCGGGATATTCACTCAGCGCATTGTCCCGTCCCGTAGGAATCACCCAGTCACCAGGGACTGGGGACTGCTGTTGTTTAAAACGCAAATGCACAAATACACAGCAGTGATCTCCATTCAGCACAGAGCTACTCACTCACTCACAGCAGTGATCTCCATTCAGCACAGAGCTCCTCACTCACTCACTCACTCACACACAGCAGTGATCTCCATTCAGCACAGAGCTCCTCACTCACTCACACACACAGCAGTGATCTCCATTCAGCACAGAGCTCCTCACTCACTCACTCACACACAGCAGTGATCTCCATTCAGCACAGAGCTCACTCACACTCACTCACTCACTCACTCACTCACTCACTCACTCACTCACTCACTCACTCACTCACTCACTCACTCACTCACTCACTCACTCACTCACTCACTCACTCACTCACTCACTCACTCACTCACTCACTCACTCACTCACTCACTCACTCACTCACAGCAGTGATCTCCATTCAGCACAGAGCTCCTCACTCACTCACTCACACACAGCAGTGATCTCCATTCAGCACAGAGCTCCTCACTCACTCACTCACTCACTTACTCACTCACACACAGCAGGGTCAAATGCACAACAGTGCCCCCCCCCCTGCATGATGCTGACCAGGATAAGTGGGTATAGATAATGGATGGACTGATGGACAAACATGTTTGTGTGTTCTGTTTTGGAACAATTAGTACTAAGGTGTGTTTAAAGTAGATTCAGATCTATGACGTTCAGCTGTGAGGAATGGGCTATGGACTGACTGATTGCCCATGACTGCCAGGGGATTGTAGTTACTGCTTCGGAGTGGAACGCAGAAGTAAAACAAAGACGGTTCCATAGCTATTAGTAACAGTAATTAAAACCACAGTCCGTGCCTTTCTGACAAACAAATAAAGCCAGTCTGTTTTCTGAAAGCACTTTCAGGTCGAATTGAAGGCCGAATTCACAGTGCTATTTTAATATGAAAAGAAAAATATAAAGCACATACAAGTAGGCTATATATTGCAGACAATGGGCAAAGACCACAGACTGGGTTCCATACAGCTAGCCCAGTCTTAACAACCTTAGCAAACTGCAGTTACACCACCACAGGAGAAATGGATTACATGTCATAACTTGTGAATCCGTGTATCTGAAAATAGAGATTACATTGATCACTAGAAACCTGTTCCCCGGCAAATATGCACTTCTGTGACAGATTCAACAATTTTCCCTCCCCTTGCAAGAAGAACTCTCCGATTTTCCCACAAGCACAAGTCTGCATCTTTAACCACCTATCTCTTCATCCCTCACATATCTATCAGTCTCCCCCTGAGACTGTTCAGATCTCCACGCTGAGCCCTGTGGCACCAGCAGCCTGACCAGTTCCCAGCAGGCCTGCCAGCTGTCCATCTCCACACCGGCAGCGTTTAAAGTGTGGACCCATTATCAGCATATGGGCATTAACCAATACAGTGCATGCGTATGTACATCACTATGGTATGGATCAGCAACGCGGATCAAGTGCATGCGTATGTACATCACTATGGGATGGATCAGCAATGCGGATCAAGCACATGCGTATGTACATCACTATGGGATGGATCAGATGGTAAAGCACGCACATCATTACTGTGGATCCTAGTTTCACTGAAAAGTGTTAGTTGTTTTCCTTAAGGCTACCTTTACATACATCCATCAAGCATTTGTAATGAAAGATTAATTATCATGTATTCATAATGACCCAGAAAACGAAAAAGAGAAAAGAGAATTAACAATATATAATATATATAATTATATATAATATTATATAATATAATATATATATATAATATATAACCAGAAGGTTCTGAGATTTCTCTATATCCACAAAAAAGTCATAAATATATCCATAAAAAAGTAATAAAAGTAGATGTCAGAGGATGGAGAGACTTAAAGTCAGACTGATGTCTTCACAACCTGAAGGTTATCACAGCGTAACCTTGATTTTACTCCCACATTAACATTTGCCATTTGTGACAGTAACAATTAAAATAATCTTCACAAAGACATTATTATTTATTAAAGCAGTGTTTCTCAACCCTGGTCCTGGGGACCCACTGCCCTGCATGTTTTAGATGTCTCCCTGCTTCAAAGCACCTGATTCAAATGAATGGGTTGTTATCAGGCTTCTGCAGAGCTTCTGCAGAGCTTGATGATGACCCCATTCATTTGAATCAGGTGTGCTGCAGCAGGGAAACATCTAAAACATGCAGGGCAGTGGGTCCCCAGGGCCAGGGTTGAGAAACACTGTATTAAAGTAAGCCAGTAGCAGTCGGCGCTCACAGAATGAAACAGATACAGCATACAGATCGATATGGAAAAGATAAAATGGATTCATTAGAGACCATGGAGATGCCAGAAGATCTGCTTGGACGAAGGACAAACTACCCTACAGCATTCAGGCCTTTTCACAGGAGCATATCAAGACTTCCTCCTGACAAATTCCACCCAGAGCTGAAGATGTTACACGAGAAAAATGCCATAAACCATGGCGCAGTCAGACACTAAAATACGAAATTCAATGTCTGTATTCAATATTTACTGTACAATATCTATTGTAGCCAATTAGCTGAAAAGATGGTGGTTTTGTGACTAGGCTACATAATAAAAACTATAAATAAAACATAAACAGTAACTGCATTTTTAAAACACTTTCAATTTTTATACTGTTAATATGCCATACTATATATTGTTCAACATTAACAACAAAAACAAAAGAGAAACAAAAAGTTTAGTAAATGTGCCTTCAGAAAGTTGAAAGTACTTGACTCTGAGAAAAAGTTCTCATAACTTAAAAGAAATTATAGTTTTTAAAACTCAAGCCCTAATTACAAATTCTACCAAGGAATATTTAATCGTATATATACTGCAAAACTTAAGCACAGAAACGATTTCATTGACATTTAAAGTATATAGTTTAACCTTTATCCAAGATGACAGAATCTTTAGAGTTTTATAAAAGTAAAGCTTTTATTTAAAAAAATAACCATGCTGTTAAAACTGGGTCACAGCCAAAACTTCAAGGATGTTTGGTACATTGATTAACTGAAAATTGGCAGTCTTAGATATGAATAGTTTAGCGCTTTTCATTGCAAACGCAGGGTCAAAGGGAAGGAAAGCTAAAGAAATCGACAGTGGTCGCACATTACACACAAAAATCACGGACTTCTTCCTGCTGCTCTGGAAACAGAGATCATCAGCACAAGGACAACGATATAGTACTCATGACACAAGACGGATGTGATAATTTGGAAATATCTCCTGGATTAGTTTCCAAGGCTAAGTCCTGCGCTTCTGACAGCATTGCTGTCGCCGTTGCTGGCTTCGTACATAAAGGCAAGACAATCAGGCTGTTCCACCGACACACAGCTGGTCTGGGAGATCTTACATGTGTGTGCACGAACTGGAGCAGAGAGTATGCCCTTACACCAAAGAAGGGGCTCTGATGAATCATTTTAATAGTAATCAACATCCTAGAGTTATTGTCATAAGTTAATTACTTGCACGCTTTCATTTAGAGATATTAGACATGAATTAAGTCAATCAAGATGGGATAACTGATTTAAAGTGCATTCTTTAGTCAAACAATGGCGTTACATAATGAGTTCATTTATTCACGACAATAACATTTCGCAACATTTTGATTGATTGAAGTCAACTAAATTCTGCAGAAACTGTGCTGTTCATGATTTAGAAAGAAAGGGCTGATAACCAAAGTAATACTGACACAGGTGTAATTCAGCTGGTCCCTTTTCAATGTTCATACAATCCTGTGACAGCGGCAGACTGCGACTGGGTAGTTATTTAATATGGCATTTGGTGTGATTGGATAGTTATTAGCATGGCCTTTCGTGTGATTGGATAGTTATTAGCATGGCCTTTGTTGATTAGAGGGCTAATTGCCATGCGTTTCCTTGAAATGTTTAGTGCATTATACTTTTATTTATTTATTTACGTATAAAAAAAGAGTTTCAAAATACTGCTAAAATTTCTAGTAAATGGAATTACTAAAATGAAGGCCAAAGCCTATGGCACTAAGCCTGAACACTGAAACTGAACACTGAGACTAAGCACTGAGATTGAACACTGAGACTGAGCACGGACACTGAGCACTGATACTGAACACTGAGACTGAACACTGAGACTGAGCACGGACACTGAGCACTGATACTGAACACTGAGACTAAGCACTGTGACTGAGCACTAAGACTGAACACTGAGACCAAGCACTGTGACTAATCACTGATATTGCACACTGACACTGAAAACAGATACTGAGCACTGAGTCTGAACACTGAGACTGAACATTGAGCATTGAGACTGACCACTGAGACTGAGCACTGACATTGAACACTGAACATTGAGACTGAGCACTGAGACTGAACACTGAGAATGATCACTAAGACTGAGCACTGAAACTGAACACTGAGACTGAGCACTGAGACTGAGCTCAACCCTGCATAGCTTGATAAAAGCAGCAGTTGATGAGAGTACAGGGACAGGGCACAGCCATGATGCTCATTACCAAAGCAGCTGTGATTACATGCACACTAGGGGCGTACAATATGGAAATTAGGAGCTAATGAAAATAACTGATGTGCCTGGCCATTTTTCTGTTTCCTAACATTAAGGGTAATGTCCCATGATGCATCTCTACCTGCTTTGCTATTTATGAGTTATTCTATAGCTAAAAACAACAATACAAATATAGACCACAACGTCCAGTATGTGCATACGTGTGCAGTATTTAGATAGTGACACAATTTTCATTGTTTTGATGCTGCAACTCCAGCACATAGTATTTCAAATTAAACAATGAAGAGGTCAAAGTGCAGCCTGTCAGCTTTAATTTGAGGGTACCCACATTGGGTGAACCGCGTAGGAATTGCAACCCTTTTTATGCATGGTATCCCCATTTTAGGGGACCAAATGTAATTGGGCAATTAGCTACTCGGCTGTTTCTTGGCCAGCTGTGTGCTGCTGCATCATTAGTTCAGGTACAAGAAAGCTAACAAAAGATTCTAGGTGTGGCAGTTTTATTTGGAGTATGCTGCTGTTGTCTCTCAATTTGAGGAACTAAGAAGTGTCAATACAATGCCAGTGAAGCAGGCCATCATGGGGTGGAAAAATCTGAATAAATTGATGAGAGACATAGCCAAAACTTCCTGTGTCAAAATCAGTTTGATACATTGTTAATAAGCAAGAAAGCACGGAGCCATAGCTGCAGCGGATGATTGAAGAGTACTTTCAATTGTGAAGAAAAAAACAATTTGTAACTGTCAAACAGATCAAGAACAGCCTCCAGGATGTAGGCATAGATGTGTCAGGGACTAAAATAAAGAGAAGACGACACCAGCATAACCCCAGAGGGTTCACGGCAAGATTAAAACCACTGGTAAGCCACAGAATAGAACGGCCAGGTTAGAGTTTGCAAAAAAGTAGCAACATTAAAAAACTGTACAAGTATGGAACAAACTCTTATGGACAAGTGAGACGAGTGTTAACCTGTACCACATTGATGGAAAGAAGAAAGTGTAGAGAAAGACGGGAACTGCCCATGATCCAAAGCACCCCGCCCTTCATCTGTGAAACATGGTGGTGGGGTTGTTATGGTTTGGGCATGTATGGCTCCCACAGGTACCGCCTCACTCTTTAATGGTGATGTGATTCTGAAGAGTGCAGAAACATCTTATCTCCTCAAATCCAACCAAATGCGTCCAAACTAATTTGACTGAACTTCACCTTGCAGCAAGACAATCACACTAAACACACTGGTAAGGCAACAAAGGAGATTTTCATAGCCATAAAGTGGAATATTCTTGACTGGCCAAGTCAAACACGCTGCCGGAATCCAACTGAACATGTTTCACTCGCTAAAGAAAAGACTGCAGGAAAAACCTCAGAAACAAACAGGACCTGATGATGGCTGCAATACAGGCCTGGCAGAGCATCACCAGGACAGATACCCAGCATCTGGTGATGTCTATGGGTCACAGACTTCAGGCAATCACCGAATGCAAATGACTTGAAACCAAGTAATAAATCTCACATTAATTAAAATTATGTTAATTTGTTGAATTACTTTTGTTCCCCAAAAATTGGAGGACTATGAAAAGAAATGGCTATAACTCCTTTAACACCCTTAAAGCTGAGTCTGCACTTTAACCTCATTTTCATAGCTTCAGCGCTAGAATACAGAGCCAAAACAAAAGAAATTGATTCACTGTCCAAACACTTATGGACTGCTCCATATATGACACACGAAAAAAGAGGGACAAGAAGGAAAGCTCAGCTGCAAAGAGGCGTAAGCTGGTTTGCTTTAATAATTAGATCTGGGCACGGGGAAGACATAAACAGCTCCTTGATCACGCCCCTTCACGTATGACAGCTCTATAAAAAAACACCCTGACCCGAGAGGGATTCCAGGCAGCGGTACACTACAGACTATTTATTCATCATCCGAGGTGATTTGAGCTTGAGTGGAGAGAAGCGGTGGGCTGGGATCTACCTCGTTCTAAGCAACACTACATTACACCTGAGATCAGCCACACAGTCCACACTAAATAAGATAAACACCATATTACACCAAAGATCAGCCATACAGCCCACACTAAATAAGATAAGCACTACATTACACCAAAGATCAGCCATACAGCCCACACTAAATAAGATAAACACTACATTACACCTAAGATCAGCACAGCCCACACTAAATAAGATCAACACTACATTACACCAAAGATCAGCCATACAGCCCACATTAAATAAGAAAAACACTACATTACACCTAAGATCATCCACACAGTCCACACTAAATAAGAAAAACACTACATTACACCAAAGATCAGCTGCATAGCCCACACTAAATAAGATAAACACTACATTACACCAAAGATCAGCCATACAGCCTACACTAAATAAGATAAACACTACATTACACCTAAGATCAGCCACACAGTCCACACTAAATAAGATAAACACTACATTACACCAAAGATCAGCTGCATAGCCCACACGAAATAAGATAAACACTACATTACACCTAAGATCAGCTGCATAGCCCACACTAAATAAGATAAACACTACATTACACCTAAGATCAGCACAGCCCAGCCTATATAAGATTAAGAGGTGCCGCTGATACTTCATGTGTGCCAGTGTGCGGAGGATTCGTTGTCTGGCGCTTGGTACCGGAAACGCCTCAGTGAACACCTCTCGCCCGAGCCCGTAGAGACCCGAGGGGCCGGCGGCCTTTAAAACAGGGCTGGGGGCCACAGACTGTCAGGGGGCCCGTTGAAGTTCTACACCGCGGGTCCGTCTACGGGTCGGTTGGCAAGAGAAGCTGAACAAATCCCAGAACAAGTAGCATGGCATTCAGAAATCAATACTTTAGAGGCACTTCCAGAATATATGTATATTAATACACTGTTCCTTTTTGTTCAACTTTGGCAAAGGGTCAGAGCTGCTTTATACTCGCATGGCATTCGCTATTGAGCAGTAGATAATACGAGTAAGAGCTATAATTGTCACAGGAAGTGCACAAGATTTCAGCAGAGCAAAGGGCATCTGCCTCACAGTAACATTTGAATGCTTTAGTCAACATCATCGTGAAGACCAAGACATCCATTAATATAACTAATAATATGTTCATGTCAATTACTTATAATTCTTATAACTGTCCTGTGCGGCACATCCTCAGTAAAACTAAAAATAAAGAAATAAAATTCAGCATGTGAAAAAGTTAAAGATAAATGTGTTTATTGGTATCGCTGTAGAGTCTTGGTGACTTTATAAATGTGTGGTGTGGTGGATGTGCTATTTGGCATGCAACGCTGAGATCACAGCCTAGAGCAGATGCATGCTAAACTGGCAGAACCACCGTACTGTATTGGTCCAGCTGCAAGGACATTAATGGGACACAAGGAAGAGCTGGGAGCGCTAGTGATGTTAGCTAGCTTGTGAGTTATCACTGCTTTGTCTTCGGCAAACCGCAACTGGCATCAGAGACATGCACGACTGCACGGCTGATCCCGGAGTTGTCTAAGGCCACTTCAGCATTGAAACTGGCCCACTGATGCACTATACCCAAAGAAGAATCTGTCCTATAAGAAAAGAGTGTCTCGCATAGAAAAAAGATAACCATTTGCTAAGAATCGATTAAGAATGAATTAAGAATGAGTGAATTGTACAGCTGTATTCCAATAAAATTGAAGCAGCATCTGTCTGCCTTTGAAATACCTGGCACTCGTAATAGTTATTATGACAGAAAGCAGAATGGCAATCGACACAGTGCAAGGCAACAATCCCCTGAGACTGAAACTGTACTGCACAGAGAGCAGACCTGCTGAAAATAACCCTGTCGTTTAACACAAACATAGCGAGCTCCCACTTTATCCACAGTGACTGCTCGATTTGACAACACCGCCTGAAATGCTTTCAGTTCATCTGTGGATAACACATGATATGATATGACAGCAGAACCTTATCACGATCTCCTATAGGGAGAACAGCACTGTGTATACATCACAGTTCACTAAACACATTATTTTTAGTTTTATTTATTTTACCTTATTTTACCAGGATAAAAAAACTGCTGAGATTACAAACACTTTTACAGGGGGAACCAGAGCTAAAGCTCAGACAGTATAAAAACGACAATAACATGCAGGGTAACACAGTCGTATAAACAGCAATTAACCACAGGAATTAAAAGCAAGGGCACTACCAGTGTCACAAACTGCACGTTTCAAATTAATTTGAATTAGCTTGTCTAGTTTAAGGACTTCAGATTGTTTTAACTGTACAGTGTAGAGTCCCTGAAAGGTATCTTTCTAAGTTCAGTGGAGAGTCAAGGAACCTCTAAAAGTACCATATCACTGGAGTTAAAGTAATAAAGCATTACATTAAAGGCATTTAGCAAACGCTTTTATCCAGAGCGACTTACACAACTCTTACATAACATCCATTTACATTGTATCCATTTATACAGCTGGAAACACACTGAAGCAATGCAGGTTATGTACCTTGCTCAAGGGTACAACAGCAGAGTCCTACCCAGGAATCGAGCCTGTGAGCTTTTAGGTTACAAGACCAGTTCCGTACCCATTATAAAACACTGCTGCCCTAAAGCTTTAAAGTTGAGTAGAGAGCTGAGGTAAGAAGGAAACAGTCAAATCATGTCTTACAGATGAACATATACCAGTGGATGGCTTTATGCAGATTCAGGGATCTTAGTCCAGGCCATTTATATTAACGACAGTGGTGGGTTAATGATTTAGTACCTGTTTTTAATAGCCTAAAACAAGACAGTAGCTGTGCGGAGGCTCCTGTTGGCCTGAAAACTAAAACTAATTTTATTCCTAAAACAGAAGCCTAACTTTGGGGCATGCAAATTTTCCTTTAGAGATCTAATGGGCATCTAGATACATGGGTTTAGATATAACATAGGAACGATATTTTGCAGAAGGTGTCATTGTTGCAACATGACACAATACAATATGAATTTCCACAGCTTAACACATGCTACTTAATCAGCAAGTGAAATCCAACAGAGGAAATTTGTTAATGTAAGGCACACAAAAACATAAGAAAATATGTATTATTTCGAAGTCATTGTTAATTTTATGATTTTAACACAGTACATCTATGCAGTTAATATCCCAGCCCCTTCTAAAGAAAGAACAAAGCACTGAATTTAACACAAAGGTCAACTCAATCTCACATTGTTTTCCCTTAGTCTTCTTCCAAGTGTTCCTTTTCAGTTTGTCTCTTCTGTGAAAAAGTGAAAAGGTTCTCTTTCATCTTATATTTGCCTGCATTTCTCAAGATTCTTCTCCAGGAAATTGAACGTGATAACCCCAGAGCATGCTGCATCACCTGCAGTGCTGTACAGTACACTGCAGAGAAACTGCATCAACTGCAGTGCTGTACACACTGCACATAAACTGCATCACCTGCAGTGCTGTACACACTCTGCAGAAACTGCATCACCTGCAGTGCTGTGCACACTCTGCAGAAACTGCATCACCTGCAGGGCTGTACACACTGCACAGAAACTGCATCACCTGCACTGCTGTACACTCTAACTGCACAGCTGGTTAATAACGTTTTTTTTTCTTTTTTATCTTTTGCAAATAGATCCAAATCGTTGAATCTTTACACCCCTAGAGTCTAGGGACTAAATGGTCATCACCAGCCGGTATCATAGGATTGATTTCACACTTTAAGACAGGTGTACGCAACCCTGGCGTGCCAGAGATGGTCCTGGGTTTTGCTCCATCCAAACCTACAGCTACATAACTGGATTCATTTCAATGAATCAGGTTTAATGAACGCAGGTTACACTCACTGGAGGCACACAGCATTTCATCATTCAGAATATTCAGGCTCAGACTTGTAATCCTCCGTCAGACTCTACCAATCGAGCTCAGATTGATTCAAACAACAGAAACACCGCTGGCTCTCCAGGACCAGGGTAGCCTGCCCAGCTTTAAGAACCTGAGCAGGTGGAATAAGGGTGTACTGAATGCGGCCGCATGCTTTTAAAGCCCCCGCTCTGGAAGGCCACTCACCACGGCAGTGCACCCCTTCGTCGTAGCCGTCCTCGCAGTCCTTCACCCCGTTGCACAGCTTGTGGAAGTGAATGCACTTTCTCGTCCCCACGCACTGCAGGTGGTTGAGGGGGCATTCCGCCAGCACCTCCCCTGTACCTGCGAGAGAGGAATCGATCAGAATTAGCCAGCTAGCAAAAACCAAACATACATGCCCCCTTACGTAGCAGTACAATATATTAAAGAGAGTTCACTTTCTGTTTTTTATTTTTATTTATTTATATATGATTTTTTTTTTTTAAATACTATTTCAGTGTTTTTGATTGGTCCGTTTCGTGCAATTAAAGATATTTTAGATTTCTACAGAAGGTTTTGATCACCAGCCAGCGAGCTTTACTGTGGCCGATACAGGGGCACTTGGGGGTTTGGGGTCTAAAGGTCTAAACTTCAGGTGTCTCAAAAACATCTTATATGGTGTCAATTGAAAACTGAAAAAATCAGGAAGTGAAACATCCCTTTAACAGAGAGCATGACCAATAAGTAGTTGTATATTACATATGTTATTAAAGCCATTATTTTAAAAAAAATCTTTCATCAACAGGTTTCCCTTCCCATTTCAGACATGTTTTTTTTTTCTTTTTCAATCGGCAGGAGTACCACCAACGTGTCCTCGTGGTTTCCCCATTCAATTCTTACAAAGCGGTAATCTCTGAGCCCGAGGATTATGCATAATCTACCAAATGTGGAGCCAGATAAAATACAATAAAATCTGATCCTTTTCCCTGGTGCTTAAAGAACATGGCCCTGCAGTCACTCCGATACCCTGCGTAAGGGAAAAGTATGGCTGACAATACGTTTCCGTGAAGATCATTCACTGAATGTTCTGTGGAATCTGAATACATTTCTTACTAACTAGATACAACTGATAACTAAGTGGTATCAGTTGTATCTAGTTGTATCACATTAACTAGAATAAACTTGATTAATTTTTTAGATAAAATTAAAGAGCATACGAAGACCTAAAATAAAAAAATTTAAAAAAACATACCAAGGTATAAAACAACTGTAAACGTGTTCTGCTTGCAATACAGTTAAACCTAGAAGAGCTGAGATAGTTTACATGCAGTGGTATGCATACACAAACACAAAGTAATTCATTCCTATTTAAATCCATCATTACCCTAAATTACAGTGGAGCAAACATAACATTGCCATTCTGCAGGGTGGTATCAAGCTAACACTGACTGCCGGTGGTAGAGAGTCATTAAACCAGGCACTTCACTCTCAGGCAAGGCTGTCCATGTCACTGTGTCAGAGCAGAGCTTTCTCAGTCCCACACTGCAGATCTGCCGCTGAACTGGAAGCATTAGCGGACATACGTTCCCTTTGTTGGTGCAGTCAGATGTAAAAAAGCTTTCCCCAGCTTTCTGGTGAAGTGCCATGTAAAAAGGACAATACATGATGAAGTCATCATTCTGCTATAGTAGATTATAGTATAATGCTATACTGTAGTACTCTGCTTCTAACAAAGTAGTTACCACTTAACTTAGCTTTCAAAACAACCCTGCTTCTTTTACATTGGGAAAGTGGAAATGGCACAGGTAATCACAAAGGAGACACATGACTGTAGAACACTGGACTTTTGCTTAAATCAGGTTTTGTTCGTTTGGCTTTCGTTTTTGAAGTGCGCTCAATGTGCGCGAGTGTCGACGATACGGAGGCAGGATCATGGATCATGTGTTGAATCGGGGTCTCTGCGGTAAACATATAAATTTTATATGCTGCAATCATGCTCTATTCTTTCTGATGTACAGTCGAACAGATGTGAAGCGTCTCCCTGGTCCACAGGAATAAAAATGCATTTGCGGCTGTTTTTAAGATGAATGAGGCACTTGGGTAAGCCAATTAGCTCAGCAGCACAGGAACACACATACGAGTGAACCAATCACAGGCATGTTCTCCTTTTACACAAAGGCACACACATGTGAGTGAACCAATCACAGTCACTTTCTCCTTTTACACAAAGGACCACACAAACGAGTGAACCAATCACAGTCACTTTCTCCTTTTACACAAAGGAACACACATGCGGGTGAACCAATCACAGTCACTTTCTCCTTTTACACAAAGGAAAACAGGTACGAGTGAACCAATCACAGGCACTGTCTCCTTTTACACAAAGGAACACACAAACGAGTGAACCAATCACAGGCAATTCCTCCTTTTACACAAAGGAACACACATATGAGTGAACCAATCACAGTCACTTTCTCCTTTTACACAAAGGAAAACAGGTACGAGTGAACCAATCAAAGGCACTGTCTCCTTTTACACAAAGGAACACACAAACGAGTGAACCAATCACAGGCAATTCCTCCTTTTACACAAAGGAACACACATATGAGTGAACCAATCACAGTCACTTTCTCCTTTTACACAAAGGAAAACAGGTACGAGTGAACCAATCAAAGGCACTGTCTCCTTTTACACAAAGGAACACACAAACGAGTGAACCAATCACAGGCAATTCCTCCTTTTACACAAAGGAACACAAATACGAGTGAACCAATCACAGGCTCTTTCTCCTTTTACACAAAAGGAACACACATACGAGTGAACCAATCACAGGCATTTCCTCCTTTTACACACTCGTTTTCTCCTTGTGTTACATGATGGCGCTTCTAAATCTATGCTATCAGTTTCCATAATTACAGCTACAATTTACAGTGCATGTAATTACGCAGCGCAACACTTTCCGCTCTCCATAACAGTGTGTGATTGAGAACCCAAATCCAACACATCTTGACACCTTAAGCCGCGAGGACATGTCATTTCCTTTTATTAAGTTCAGCGATTGCTGCTGTTAAGCACGCCATTAGAACAGCATGTTGTCATCCTCGGCATATTTAGAGGGATGATTGGTTCGGTGGGATAAGTATTGTGGTATTAAACCGGCTTTTAATCGCTCTGATTGAAAAACAGTCACATTCATGTCCAGTTTCACTCTGTGCAGCTTAATAAAATGAAAGCTTCCCTTTTTCTCCCCTAAAAAATGCGTAAATGTGTAACTAGTATGACTGAACCAGTCTCCAAACCCTCATATCTCATAAATACATTCAGGTGTCACTTTATTAGGCACACCTGCTCATTAATGCAAGCAGCCTGCTCCTGCAAACAGTGAATCATGAGGCTGCAACTCAATGCATTGAGCAAGCAGACATGGTGAAGGGGTTCAGATGTTTTTTGATCAAACATTATAATGGGCAAGATGTGTGATCAAAGAGGCTTTGACCGTGGTATGATAGGTGGCACCAGACACGGTGTTTCCAGCATCTCAGGAACAGCTGCTCTCCTGGGGTTTTCACGGACTACAGCCTCTAGAGTCTACAGAGAATGGTGCGATAAACCAAAACCATCCAGGGTGCAGCAGTTCTGTGGGTGAAACACTTAATGAGAATTAATTAGAGAGGTCAGAGGAGAACGGGCAGACTTTTTGTTGCTGACCATGTGCACCTCTTTATAGTGGCATTCTACCCTTTTCATCCAGCAGGATAATGAGCCATGTCACAAAGCACGCATCATCCCAAGCTGGTTCCATCAACAGGACCGTGACTTCAGTTTACTCCAATGGCCTGCACAGTCCCCAGATCTCAACCCAATAGAGCACCTTTGGGATGAGGTGGAACGGGAGGTTCACTGCATGAAAGTGTGGCTGAAAAATCTGCAGGAACTGCATGATGCTATCGAGTCAGCATGGACCAAAGAACCAAAGTTCCTAAGGAATGTTCCCAGCATCTTTTGGAATGTGTGCTGTGAAGACTTCAGGCTGCTCTGGAGGGGAAAGGGGGTCCTATAAGGGGGGTCCTACCCGGTGTTAGATAGCTGGTCCTCATCAAAAGATTTTGTAAGTTTGGGATATTTTTTTCTTGATTTGAACATCTCTGATCGCAGACACGGATAGTGATCTAACCAAATTCACCCAGCTTTCACAGCTGAGGAACCGATAAAAGCGTAATTAAATCTGATGATTACACTACGGTCATGATCAGTGCCTATAATGCGCTACACCCTCTCCAACAGATTGCTTTTAAATTGAAAGATGAAATTAATTTTAGCCTTAAAACCTGGTATGGAAACCCAAGAGGAACCGGGCAGATGAAATAAGTTCTGACAGACGTTACCAAAAAAAGGATCTGTTTTACTGTAAGTGATCAAGGTAAACAGGGAGGCAGCCATTTTGGGAATGTCCTCATTCAACACAACCATTAAATCCCCAGGACTGAGCACACAGGGCTTTCTGAGGGACTTTTGATGATTGTTTAATAGAGGATGTGAGATTTATTCTGCTCCTAAGAACGAAGACTTATCCCAGTGTCTTCCTTGGCCAAGTGTTTGAATAAGTGCATCAGTGCAATTATCAGGATGCTTAGTTCTCAAATGCAGATGTTTTCTAGTGTACTAAGGCTTCTGCACAAAACATATATACTCATGCATATGTATACAGCTGGAGAGAGAATAAAAGGCCATACAGCAAATGAGCACAGGAAAGCCAGCAAAGAGAAAAACTTGAACTTTGCAACATACAGCATATTAGAATATCTAATTTCACTAGCAGTACTGTAGGTTTTCACTGAGAGAACATTGCATTTTGGAGAGAAGTCACTAGTTCACAGTTGCTTTCTTAATCTTCAGAGTTTCCTTTACAGTTTCTCTGTGAAATGGATTTTAATAAATAATATAGCACATCTATATCCCCCCGATATAGATTATATATTTATGTTTATAAAGTTCAATATTAAACTTGAAATTCCTCAGTGAGCAAAAGCAGGCCTCCAGATGTCTAGAAGGGTGGAAATGTAGGCTGAGAGACATTTAGACAGAAACAGAAACTCCAATATATGTAACTCAAGCTTTACCTGGATATAACTTGGTTACATTCCAGTCGGCTAGAAAACAGTCACTTTTCCACCAAATGTAGCCACATTTTTACCTGAACACCAAGATGCCTTTTCACCATCATTTTGCCATTAAAATGCTCGCTAGATTCATCAGACAACTGACTCATGGAAGAACCCAGCACTGGCTGTTTTGCCTTCTTTGCTTTGGACAGTGTGTTTACGTGCATATGGTTAGATTCTGTGATGAATGCAAAACTTAAAAAAAAAAATCTACCCCATTAACTATAAAGGCAATTTGCATCCACAATTTTACAGCAGAATCAACTGCAAAAAAACTGCATTTTCACAAAAGCTGCCATATTATCTTTTTCACATTTTGAATTAAAATATAAATTCAAATGTGCTCATTTTACATATGCTAAACGTGAGCAGAAAATAAAACACTACTCAGAATGAACTTTTTATTTCATTTGTGAGAAAAACCTTACAGCACTGAGCTTTCATTAGAGGTCTGGTCACCATCTTTATAAAGAGTAATACCTGGGCTAAAGTAATCCCATATACATCAGACAATAAGGTGGAGATCTATTATGGATGACACAGGAGTCTGCTTTCGGATTATAGTTCTGTTCTCAAGTGCACTAAAAGTGGCACCACAGACCATGACTGTGGCCTTGGTCCAGCTGTAATTACTCACAAACGCACACACTGTCGTGGACTAGCAGAGTGTTCCCTTCAGAGAGGCTGTCCTGCACTGCCCCGTGTGGTGGGAGGCTGACCTCAGACACGAGGGGAAACGGCTCAGGATGACACGCGGTCACAGAGATTCAATTTCACGGTTTAATGTCCTCCCGACGGGCTGCCTGACATCGCTGGCCCCGTGGAGAGAACCCGACCCGAGCAGAACGTTTGTAATTAGCGCTCAGGAGACGGCGGGAACGGCTGCCGTGGCGATGTCTGCGCCGGGGTACGCGGGTAACGGACGACCCGACGGATGCGTGAGAGCGTACATGAGCACAGAGCGTGTCTTCAGCCTTAGTTTTCAACTCAGGGCCAGAGGTACGTACCTAAAACTCGCAGCGAATATCCTGGCATGATGAGGGTATGTTGGTGCTCATGCAATCTGTGTGAAATTAACACGTTTACTATGGCTACAGCTAATTATGTAATCGGCAAAAGGGACTAATCCCATTTTGTGTAGAAGTTTAAAAAAACTTCTGATTAGTGCTTTGAATATCTTCAATGGATGTGAGTATCCAGCTCTACGGACAGCGCTCTGCAAAATGCTGACTGTTTTATCCCACCTGTGGGGAAAACTGTCGATTGAAATGATCGAGATGCAAGCTAGTGGAATGTTGCCAGGCGGTTCACTATTGCTAGGATGGAAGGGGAACATTGTGTAGAAGGTTCTAGATCGTCGTTATTTCTTCCAGAAGAGTAATAATTTCTATGACTGGGTGTTTGTCACATTAGTGGATTTCATGATTTTTGCCATTTTTTTGGCAGTTCCACGACTGTCCTCGTTTTTATTGCTTTCCATGATTTTTCAGCAGTTTTGAATGGCAACAGTTAGACTGAATGCAGCCTGCAGTCCATTGTTTCAGTCAAACGGTTGAAGGCCTCTATCAACAGTGTGGATGCCGAGCACTCCTCTTCCTGTTAGCCACGGTAGCATCGTCAGTGACATCATGCGCTCCATATCTGTCTCTCCGTCTTGCTTGTGTCTCGATTTACAACTGTTCTTTAGCGGCATACAAAATGTCACACATAAATTAACCCTCGTTAATTGTGTGAACTTTTGTAAATTCAACACAGTACCATACGTATTCAGCCACACTTATACCTCTGCCCTTTAATTGTGTGATCCTCATTTAAATGCATATGCATTAAGGAGAGAAGCACACCCAGCGATGACTCATATAGATGACACGCATACTGCACTTCCAGCTCTGCGCGCCTGTTTGAAGCATAACACTAGTCGAAAAAGGCTTAGTACACCTAGACTTCAATATCTTATTAATCACAAACCAATGTTTTAGGTGAAATGTTTGCATTGGACCGAAGCTTCAAAGGGCAAGAAATGTAATTGATTAGCCCTAATGCTAAAATCAGGCTGCTCTCCATCACAAGCAGACCGATGACAACTGCTACAGCTCTGTATATGTCTACTGTATTTCAAACAACCTGTACTCACCACTGGACAGATTGCTTAAGATTCAAACCGTCTCTCAAACAGCCTATATACATAGTTTAGTGTTCCGGACAGTGTATTTCATATAAGGAATTTTGTACTTTTAAAAAGCATGCTTCATTTCCAACATGCTCGTGTGTTTTATTTGGCACCACATACAGTGCCCTCCAAAGTATGGGAATGGTTAAGCGAAATTTGTTGTTTTGCTATATACTTAAGGAATTTTAATTTCAAAAGATGAATATGAGACAAAATTACAGGCATTTTGCTTTTATTTCATGGTTACTATCTAGGCACATGTTTTCCCATTTTACAGACACAGGTGTTTTTGTGTTAAATGAAGGAAACATGTTGTATTATCTCACTAGGCTGAGCAAAGGCAAACCAATTAATTACATTACATTACAGGCATTTAGCAGACGCTCTTATCCAGAGCGACTTACATTGTATCCTATTATACAGCTGGATATATACTGGAGCAATGCAGGTTAAGTACCTTGCTCAAGGGTACAACAGTAGTGTCCTACCTGCGACCTTTAGGTTACAAGACCAACTCTTTAGCCATTATACTACACTTCAACACTATCTGAATGCACAACACAAATTGTGAAAGGGAATTTATCAATGTTCATTAGACATGAGATTTGGCCACAAATATCCTACTAAAGAGATAACGCAAGTCACCTCAGCTTTAATTATTCAGCTAACAGCTAGCAAAGACAACATGGTAGCTAACATGAACAGAAATGGCTAGCTACATGGTTTCGCCCTTGCTTTACTTGATCAGACAGGTTATCGCTAAGGGACTCGGACAAAGTCAGTGTGACTGGCTGCTGCTACTGTTAGTGTCCCCATCTGCTGCATGTGCGCACCAGCGCCATACATAACGGTCTCCCATTGTCCTCGTGTTCGTTTAGAACGACGGAATAATTCAAACGTTGAGAACCTAGCATGAGTTGTAAATCAGCATTCGGTCTCTCATGTTAAGTCTACAGACAATTCATCGCCAGAATTTCAGAACTTTGACATGACTGCAGTCAGGGTAGCTTGCTGATTTTTATTGAGCCATTGGCCAGGATGAACATGCGAGAACGCTGCAATGTGCAAACATGGCTACTTTTCACGTTAGAGCGGCGACCCAAGAACACCACGTTCAGGCCGCCTAAGCCCGAACGTCCATCAGCGCGTGTCACTGCACGCCCTTCCCCCCCACCCTCCCCCACCCCGTGTCCCCTGGGAAAAGGTCTTCTTTGACTTTCCGTCGGATGACCGCTGCCAAATTCGCGGAGGCAATGGCATTCACACGAATGTCCTTTGGGGGGGGGGGGTTTGCCTTAAAATGGCCGCCCTCCCGCTGTTTCCGCGAAGCAGAGGGCGGGCTTCGCTTCACCGGTCCTCGCACCGAATTAGCAGCCGTAAAAGGCCAGGTTTATGGGTACCTCCGTGGGCTGATATATGGCCAGATGGGTAGACCGGCCCAGATGTTCACGTTTGTCCTTTGCGCTGATCCGTGACCGCACTTCCACAGCGACCCGGACGCCAAACGGGCCGCCGCCATCTAATTTCCATTCTGAAAAACTCCAAAAGAACCTTTTTTTTTTTTTTCTTCGCTGTTAATAAATTAGCATCCTTTACACTGGCTGCTCATAGAAAAAGAACATGATGGAGTTGTTAAATCACATCCTTATTTCAAATATGTGCGTCGTGAATAAGATGTATGCGCTCGTGATAAATCACGACGCGAATGAAATTAAAGGCATTTATCATGCAAAGTAAAGTAATCAACACACGGTGAAATGAAGCTGTCATTTTTCCGGAATGGACATGCATTTCAACGAAGGACATTCTCAGAATCGCAGACTGCTCATACATCACATTCAGAATCCCTCGCTGCGCAACAAAACCACAATAATTCACCCAGAGGAACATATTTCACGCAGACGGAGGAAGCCAGGCCTACAACATGGCCGCTTGTAAATGCAGCCCAGGGGTGAGGTGGGATATATATTGTGAAACGAAGCTGCTGTTCTGTGGTTCACTGTGCTTTGTTGTGTACACATGTAGCTGATGAGTAGGCCTTTGGTCTGCACTTAGCATATTTTGAAAGTCACCGTAAAGAAGTTGGTCCGTGGCTTTCTCCTGGCTCTTCCTCGCCTCGTTGGCGTGCACTAAACATTATTTATGAACATATTATCAGCAGGGAGTCACAAAACCCACGTCTCAGCAAAATGCTGTTTGCGTATTGGAATATATATTTCACATGTGTGTATGTGTGTGTGCGGGTGTGCATGTATGTACAGCATTATAGGGGTGTACTCTATGGGCAAAATGTACAACGTGTGATTAATATGGATATCGTGATGGCAATATGAAATGCAATGAGACAAATACTTTGTCACTGTAAAAGAGAATGTGTTCTCAATGATCTGGTTAAATAAAGGTAATGAATGAATGAATGAATGAATGAATGAATGAATGAATGAATGAAAACTGCACCATTTCGTACATACCATGTAGACCCATGAAAATTAATTGTGTCACTGTCCCAAAACGCTTGCATTTGTCTGCATATACATATGCTTATCTTTTCTTTCAATATAAATTTTTTTTGTCTCTCAGTTTGCTTGCCATTAATATAAAAAAATCTACTACCCTAGACCATACCATACCGCTAAATTACTTAATAAATGACTTACTTTTCAAAATGTCCATACCATACCCTTTCATATTTCAAAATGCCATCAAAAACTTGAAAAAGAGACAGGCATCTATTATAGTCTCCTACGCTTATTCCACTTAGGAGAAAAAAAAGAGCTGAAAGTCATTGTGATTCGCTACCGCTGAGCAACAGGGCGGCACATAAACCCACGAGCTCTCGGGGGACACAAAGCAAATCAAGACAAAGCAAAAACAACACTATATATTTGCAATATCCCTGATGCATTTAATGCTGTCGCACATGTGCGTTATGACCCTAAGCCGTTGCCGTGGCAATGAAATAAGATGGCTGAAAATGTCAAACGGAACCACCCTCTATTTGACTGCCTCAGCTGTAATTGAAGACGCTCTGTAAGTTTGATCATTGTCACTTCAGATTAAATCACTCCCTCGCTGGGATGTGTGCGTTTCCATGGCAGCGCGACTGGCTGCTGAAGCCGGCGGGACCGTGAACTGCATCATATGAAGAGACTGGAGCTGGACCACTGAGCAGGAAGGAAATACTTCTGGAGCCTGAAAGACTGGCTTTATGTGCTCATAATGGCACTGGATTACAGACCCACTGCATGACTTTGAGGGAAGTCACTCAAGTAATGCATAGTCTTCCTCACAGACACACAAGCACACACAAACGCACTCACACAAACACATACATACCCACAAGCACACACACACACGCACGCATACACACACATACCCACAAGCACACTCACACACACACGCGCACACATACATACCCACAAGCACACTCACAGACAGACACACACACACGGAAATACACACACACACACACACGCCCACATACACACACACACCTACCCACAAGCAAACTGCTCACACAAACACACACACATATCCACGAGCACACTCGCGCACTCACACTCGAAAGGTGTTGTCGTCCAGTGTATCATCTGCAAAATCGTTGCAACCCACTATATTTTCCATTATATAATGTATAGCCAACGACCCTTTGAGCCAAGCCCGCTACGCTAGTTAGCTCCGAAGCTAACACTGTTTACAGTTGGAACAGCAGCTACCCCACCTGTTTCTCACTGAGTTTGGTCAACACCCCCTTCCCCTTGTATGGGCACTTGGGGGGAGGTATCGCCGAATTCAAATTACCCACGCACTGTATTTCTTTTAAAAAATGAGCACGGTTAGAGTTGTACGTCAATATGACGCACACCTCTACGGAACTATTTCCCTGCACAGATTGCTTTGGCCAGGCCAGCCGCTAAGGGAGACTTAATCAATTTGCTTTCATCTGTTAGATGAGCTTAATGTTGTTTTGCGGTGGAATTCTATTAAGGAAATTCCAGTAAGACCTTCCACAGATAAAGCACATAGTACTAACACAAATTGCTTTACAGTAAATTGTGTAAAGTAAAAAATATGTTTAGGAAACCCTAAAAAACATATAAATAATCCCCCCTCAGGGAGTTCAGCACGGTAGCTGTTTTATGCACCAGAACGTTCACCGCACATCAGCTGAGCAGGAGAGAAAGGGAGTTATTTACCCAGTGAAAAGCCGATTCAAAGCTATTCAGCGGGATGTCTTGTGTGTGTACTGTATGTGCCTGTGCACGCGTGCGTTTCACTGTTAGCATTTCAGCATTTTTACACGTCCTTCCCCTCCTCAGAGTTGAACAAACATTCCCCTCGGCGTGTAAACGTGCAGCTGCGGTCAGGACGCAGACGGGCCTGCGGCTCACCGTGTCTAGCTCGGGCTTTAAAACCCGCAGCAACCCGCGGTGTCGCATCAGCATCGACACGCCGAGCCGAGTCTGGCCAGAAATCCTTTTCTGCTGGCAGCGCTTCTGAGTGTCACACGCTCTGCTCTCCAATAACGCTTCAGTCAGACCATCGTGAGGAGAATTAAACGCCGTGCGCTGGAACTAGACTGCGGGAGCCAACGCAACGAATTAACCAGTTAGCATCCTGCGGTTTGGAACTCGCTGGCCTTGATTCAATAAATATGTCCTCACGTCTTACTTACATATCCTCCTGAGACCTGGCAGAAAAACAAAAAAGTTTAAGTATTTACATTTTTTGGACATAATACAAGTTTCTTGGATGACATGTTGCACTTAATTTCATTTATTTAGAAACCCATTAGTTCCACTGAACTATTCTTCCTGGGTTCACACACAAATACACTAGAGATCCATACAAATGTAAGCAACGTATAACAATTATATAAAGATACAATACAAAAATGAAAAAAAAAAAAATTGAAAAGAAAACTTATTGGCTGCACTTACAGCTTCACTTCCCAAATTGCGCTTCTGGTGATAAACCCTGCCACGGCGTTACAGCACGATACATGAATGTGCGCTTCCCACAGGTCGTTTCTGGTAAATGACAGTTTTCATCCAGACACTGCATATCTAGTTGTGTAATTGTGTCTTGCATTGGTAGGGAGAAGCTCACGATGTATTAATGGGCTCCTTGGACTAGACGATTCTATGTGAAAATATCTTCAAAAATATGTATTTTAATTTTAATAAATGTCCCTTGTAGTGCAGGTTTTAGCCCAGTAGAATATATGGTTCTTCAGACTATGAACAGAGACTCATGTCCCCTACAGGAGACATAAATTATTTTCCATGTCTCAGAGGGATGCGCCCTTAAAGTTGACTTATAAAACAATGCACAGCCCGCCAGGCTTCTGCACTCCTGACAGTGTTCAGTTTCTCTGGGCCTCGTGGCGCATTCCAGCAGGCTGTCCTGGGTACACGTGCGCTACGCTACGAGCGCTGTGCAGGCAATGTGCCCGTGTTCAGTAGCGCACAGCATCGATGAGCTCCTGGAAACCGGCAACGAAGCAGGAGGTGAAAAGAACTCCTTCAGCATCGTTCCTGACTTAAATCACGCAGGCACACTGGAAACGCAGGTGACAGAATGCTGAATAAACAATGGCTACAAAAAAAAAGCCAAACTTTTCAACCTGCATCAAGGCTGCAGAACCAGAGCGTATACACAGTGCACAGTGCGTGTCCTCTGGCAAGAAGCAGAAAGCAAACCTCAGACACTCATCCATTCACCGAGACAGTCACACACATTGCACAATGGAATAGAATGTCCTTCAGGGCAATAAATGCTACGCTACATTACTCTTTAAAACTCCTTCCCAATTCTCTCTGTGAATAGACACATTTATAAGCTAATCATTGTATAAGAAGAGAGTCAGAATGGCCTCTAACTAGCCTTTGTGTGTATGTGTGTGGGTGTGTGTACAGTAGGTGTGTGTGTGTAAGTGTGTGTGTGTGTGTGTGTGTGTGTGTGTGCGCATGAGTGTTTGTGTGAATTGTGTAAGATGGATTTGTCCTAAAGGCAATGTTCTAAATGCGTTCTAAAATAAAATGCCTAAAAACATTCAGTCTCACATTTACCTCTATCTGTACAGAAAAGAGACAATGGGCCAGGTATGCTAAACTACCCTTCTCCTTCAGCATTGCTGTCAGTGTCATTACCTGTATGCTGGTTCTCTTTCAGCAGTTTGCTGTGCTCGTGAGTATCGACTGACATTCTTCATACAGGTTTCAGGAACCTTCCACTGAGATTCCACTGATGAAAGCTTTTTTGTCCTGCTGTTTGTCCCCTGTTTTGTGTCTGGGTTGTCCCTGTCTGGGTACTATTTTGCTGTAAAGAGCTGGCACATTTCCGCTTTAGCGGATACAGGCGATAGCTAGTTACGTGCTGTTTCTCGCAAGCGGCATTTTTATGTGCGGATTTAGATGATTGAGGGATTGAGACTAATCCCTTTAAACATACATACAGCCAACGGTCACCAATACCTTGTAGTTAAGAATAATGTTTAATGTTTTTTGTTTTTTGTTTTAATCCAGGGAAAAGCAATGGAGTTGCGATATAACTCCAGGCAAATTCACATTTTCCCTCAGTGGGTGTGGGTTGGGAAAAGCTAATTTAATTACATTCAGTGCTACTCAGCTTGAACCTCCCATTTCAAAGTTAAGCAGTATCTCAAGTGAGAATTTCACATATTTCACACGTCAGGAATCCGCGCATAGCTAGACATGCTTAAAAAGCGCTTGAGATCCTCGATTGAGGTTCAGGCAGTGCAAACAGAGACAAGGACTCGAAGTGACAACAAACCAACAAGAAGAGCAAACTGTGCAATTTCAAGTTGAAAAAAATAAACGGTCTTCCTACCACTTTAACCAACTGCCTTTAGATAACCTACATCGGCTGTAAATGGCTAGTCCTCCTCAAAGAAGGATGCCAGCAAGTCAATTTATCTTACCTCTCAGACCCCTCAGCCTGCATAGCAGCTCCTCATCTGTAAACTCTGTCAGCAGTGTAGCTGAAGCGCTCCACTGTTTCGTAGCGAGGCATAACTGCAGCCTCAGGCTATAAGTAGCTCAGCTAACGCGCGCTGGAACACAAGCGGGGTGCTAGGCTGCCCCGTGGTCAGGCCAGCCGGGAGGGCTGCCCTTAGCTCGGCCTGGAAGCAAACCTCACACTGCTTGGGAACTGAGAAGGAGAGAACAAACCGATTTTCTATATTTGTGAATAAATGCTAAAACATTAACTATTCACGCGCATTGCCTCTGGTGCTGTAGCAGCTGCTTTGGGGGGTCACGTGAAGTTCATTTTTTTTTGTTTGGCCTGCGATTGTCCCTGTGCCAGCCAGTGGAATAAAACAGAATCAGTCCTTCGGTAGGAAAAGCAACAGCTGGCCCCTCTGTGCTCAGCAAGTACAGATAACACTAATGATACACTGATAAGAGAACATTCAGCCACAGATAACACATTTCTCGCCAACATCTCAATTCTCCTGAAAAAAAAGAAGTTTTTAAAGAACACCTGTGACAGACTAGCAAGGCAATTTTCAAGTCTGAGGTTGTTTGAGAGCTTAGTGGTAGTGATGGTGGGAAGGTGGGGGGTGTTGTTCTCAGGGGGAGAAACTTGGCACAGTTGTGCTGGGCGATGGAAGAAAGGCCAGAGCTAAGAAGAGCCATTAAACTGTGTGCAGTGCAGGGTTTCGATACGTGAGAAAAGTATCAACACATAAAAAAAATGAGGCAGTTTCATTTTAAGCTGGTCATTGAGGCCTGCTAATGCTCCTGTTACTTCACTGGCTGCCATTGTGGCTCGGCCCAGAAACCCAGTGAAGATCTTGGAGTTTCTGAGATGAGCATGTGTGTCAGGGGGGTCAACCTGACCCAGTCATCAAACACACAGTTTCAGCACCATTAATGGCCCCGTCTTTGAAGGCAGATCTGGACCCGGGTGAACAGAGGCCAACGGCTCTGTGGGGATCTTCAAATAAATCAGAAAAACCATAAAAGAGCTTTTTTTTCAGCTCCAAAAAAACAAAAACCTTGCCCTATGCTTCGTTGGTGCTCTCACCAACACAGATAAACGGTAAACAGCGGTACAGCATACCCTGATTTGACAACTGATCATGAATTGACCATTTACAAGCTGTAAAGAGCTACGGCAAAATTGATGAACGCCGGTTACTTTTTTTATATGCAGCTGACATGCCAATGTGAAAGCTCTGACTCCCCCATAATAAACTTACGAAAGAAGACTCGCCTTCTGAAGCATTTCCAACTTTATCAGCTCGTGCATTTAAGCAGTCCGCTTCTGTTTTACTTAACACATATCCCCGGTATGCAGCACTCCATTATTTAAATGCAGGTAAAATAGGCTTTCGGGGGTGGGGCGGGCTGGAAAGGCCACGTTAAAAAAGTTCCACTGCAGTAGCATTAGACTCTCTAATACTTCATCTCTTATCGCAGAGTGCTACGCGGCTTTGGGAGTTAAGGAACTGTCAACGCAATAGGTTTTTTTTTTTTTTTTTCTTCCTCCCATCGCAGGAAAATAGGTCATCCTCCAGCCTCTCGATAGCCTCTGTCACTCTGCTGGTCCTGGGGGAGAGCCGGCGGGGGGGTGGGTGGGGATGGGTGGGGGGGGGGCAGGCCCTCGTGATCGCACGGTGAGGGAGTGCAGGGAGCCAGGGAGCTGAGGCCGGGGTGTTTACGCGTGGGTGTGGAAACAAACGCAACCTGTTCACCGGACAGCCCGTTCTCCGGACGGCGAGTTCACAGGCACTGAGGAGGAAGTAACCGGTCCCAGAAATGACACAGCTCCTCTCTGAAACGTGACCTCATCAGACTTCGAAAAGAATCTGTTCCTAAGCCCAATGCGCGCTTATGTCATTTTGAATGTCGTGTAAGCGTGAAACCACGGACCAGATTCAGTCAAGCGCACATCCTGTCTAAGGGCGCGCGCAATTCAATCAAATGCTCTGGATTAATCCGGCCCCTTTTCTCCATAAGACTACTTTACAGCACCTGCTGCATTGGGACATGGTGACCGACAGTAAGAGATCTGAGCCAATGAAAATGAGTTTTTACCAATGATTGACACATCTTGCTGAAATTCATTGGTCAGACCACTTTTAATATACCTGACTTTTCAAGCAAAAAGCTGTCTGAGTCACACTTTTTTGGGTATGCTAAATTCAGTTGAGTGTTCTCTGTAGCACAGGAAGATCAAACTGTGAAAAAATAGACTGTTGCCGCTTCAAAGTGCTAATCTAGTTTTGAGAAATTATTTAGTTTCATTGAATCACCTAAAAAAGGTTAAATCCACTTGTGTTTAATACAAATATAGCCTAATGATTTAATCTCCATGGCTGAGCGACACAAAGGTTTATATTTTGATTCTGTTGCATTTACGGTTTTCTAAGCGGTTTCATTTACCCAAAAGCTATTTTGCTACAACAACAAAAAACAGACTGGTACCAGGATCCATGCAAGTGAGGCTGTTGATTTTTGGAGGAAGACACCAAAACACAAAGACCATTTGTCTGCTTCATTCATACTGCAGTAACCTCCCTCATATTTTCAATCATTATGTAGATGAATCAACACACTGAGGCTTCTGTTTCCATTTTTCTTGTGCCAAGTCAACCCGAGGGTGTCCTAACCTTGCAGTATTATGTAGAAACTATTGATGAATCATATGTCAACATTCGAGCAATTGAGGGGCCATGGACTTTCTTGGTATTCATTGACTTTCTTGCCATTATGTCCTTTAATACCACATAAAAATGAGACTGCAAGCTACTTGTATTCAGTGCAAAAATAAAATGTATTAGTATGTATTACAAGGCATGAAAGAATGATGGTGGCACCAAAAGGCAGAATGAACACTAGACACAATGAGTCAGCCACCAATCTAGTGTGTCATCTTCAGGAAACAGAGATATTATGGCTAACCATTTTAACCATGTGCAAACTGCAATACATGCACTACATAAAGTGCCCTGAAAAAGTATTTTCCTCCTTCCTGATTTCCTAAATTATTGCAAATTTGTCACACTGAATGGTTTGAGATTTTTAGACAGAATTAAATATTAATTAATCTGGGTGAACACAAAACACATTTTAAAAATAATTTTAAAATTAATTTAATGAAAAAGAAGTTATCAAACACCCACATCACCCACGTGTAAAGGTAATTGCCTCCTTAAACTTAATAAGCGTAACCAAATTCTTTCTATAATTTGATACCAGTCTTTCACGTCACTGTGGAGGAATTTTAGCCCACACTTCTTTGCAGAATTTAGTAGGTCATTTCAGGTCCGGCCACAGCATCTCTAACGGGTTCAAGTCAGGACTTCGACTAGACCACTCCACAACTTAAATTTTTTATCTCTTCAGCCATTCAGATGTGGACTTGCTTCTGTGTTTTGACTCATTGTCTTGCTGCATAACCCAGTTACGCTTCAGCTTCAGCTCACGGATTGATGACCAGACATTCTCCTAAATAATTTTCAGGTACAGAGCGGAATTCATGGTTTCTTCAATACTGGGATGTCGTCCAGGTCCCGAGGCAGCAAAGCATCCCCACACCATCACACTACCACCACCATGTTTGACTGTTGTTATGGTGTTCTTAAAGGAAATACAGCATTTCTCAGTATGTCATACATAATGGGACCCCTGTCATTATAAAAGTTCCACCATCCGTCCATAGAACAGTATTGCAAAAGGCTCGAGAATCATCCAAGTGCTTTTTGGCAAATGAGAGACAAGCGTTGATGCTTCTCTTGGTTAGCAGTGGTTTCTGCCTTGCTACACTCCCATGAATTCCCTTTATGCTGAGTCCGTTTCTTTTTATGGAATCATGGACACTGACCTTAGCTGAGGCTAGAGAGGCCTGCAGTTCTTGAGATGTTCTTCTGTGATCTTTTGTGACTTCCTTGATGAGTTGTCGCTGTGCCTTGGAGAAATTTTGGCCAGCCGCCCACTTCCAGGAAGATTCACCACCACTGTTCCAAGTGTTCTCCATTTGGAGATAATGGCTCTCACTAGGGTTCGGTTGAGTCCCAAAGCCATTAGAAATGGCTTTGTAACCCTCTCCAGACTGATATATTTCAACTATGCCAATATTTCCTCGGATCATGGCATAGTACCCTTGCAGAAACTTTGTGGTGACTACTTCACTCTGATGGTCAGGTTCAATATGAGTGAGGTTCAGATTCAACAGGGCTGGCTGAGATCAAGACTGGCTGTGTTCCATCAGAAGAATTAAATTATCAATTGGTTATCAATTAGTTAATTGAGTAACTAAGGGGCAATTACTTTTTCACATGGGTGATATGGGTGATATGTGTTTTTTATGACATAAATGAAATAATATTTAAAAATTTTTTTTTTTTTTAAACAACTTTTTAAAATGTGTAAAAAGATCAGGAAGGGGTCAAACACTTTTTAACTGCATTGTATATATAGTGTACGATGTCTGCTTACAGTCTTTAATCATCACTCAAATAATCAGAATACCAACAATTGCCAGCTGACAAATTCATTTATTGTATGAAATAGCCTACTACTACCCAATGACATTTGAATGGTTAATTCTATGGTTAGCAGTTGAAACAACTTTTACTCTGAACCATTTCTGAGAAATTGGACCGACTCTAAGACGACGGAACTTTTAACTTTTGCAGAAGAAGCAATGAACAGACAGCGCTGTAGCGCTGCTGGAGATGCTGTGATCTACGACAAGGTAATCCGCGAACGGTCACGTCACGTGTGAACGTGAACACGTGCGACTCCACACTGAATTTTTCATCCTGTGTGTGAACGGGGGAAAAAGCGCTACCTATCCCGGATAATTGAACTTTCACACATGTTGTGGGTTCCCTGTGTGAAAAGGGGTTTAAATGCCACCTGCGTATGCTGACAATATATGCAGTGAAGCACGCTCTGTTTCATGAATATGTGACCAGTGCAAACCTGCTAGATCAAACTAACCGTCTAATATAAATGCTTGAGTCTGGAGATTAGAGACTAAGACACATGGAATATTTTTGCCTCAGTTCAGTTTTTCCCCTGTGGTTATCATTTAAAGAGATATCCTATGATAAAGGAATTATTAATAGCAGAGCTAGATTCAGAGCAGGCTACATGCTAAATAGGCATTCCTGTGATTGACGTTCTGTCAAAAGTTCTTAAAGGAACTTGCGCCAGAACTATTAGCAATCAAGACTGGATTAAGAATTAATACAAAAGTGTACCAGTATGGCAGAGCCATTTTGCACAGATTGAAAGCGGAATGAAATCTCTGACATTGCATTAACATATCACTACCTGTACTGTCGGCCTTTCAGCAGAGAAAAGAGCAGAACTTCAGAAGTGACAACCGCTATTGTTAGAAGACCACTGACAGCTTTCAAAACGCTGAAAATGTCTCATTTACAAATACCCACAATTCCACGTTTATCAGCTGAAGCCCGCAGAAGCAGTGACAGAGGAGAAAAGTGCATCCACATCAAGCTCAGTCACGAACAGTCTAAAAGGCATCCGCATTAGAAACAGCGGGGAACAAAATGGCATCTCTGCAAAATTGGTGTCAACAAGATACTGTCAGATGTTTTAGTATCTGTCATCTGTTGGAACAATTCTCCGATACATATGTCCCCTTGAGATGGAGGATTTATCACGCGAGAGGACCACCCATCGAGCTGACCCTTACAACTGTCTAAAATACATTTCAGTACGGAGCACCTTGTGCAGTGGATACCATTTCCAATCTTCAAACCATGTAGTCTAATTGCTTAAACACTTATATGCAAGAGTCTGTACATCACAGGCGTCTGACTCCTGGCCTCCTGTGTCTGCCATCATCCGCTGTGCTTCCGCACCAGTGACTAATTTAATTTGCCGATTGGCTAAAGAACCCACAGACCCTGTTCCCGCGGACTTAATTGGCAGCTGATTGAAAGGAATCCAGAAAAAAACATGCAAACACTCCGGGACTTGACTTTGACATCCCTTGCTCTACACAAACAGGTACATCATTATTGTGAGTGGGCATCTTCACAACAAGACGAATATTATGTCTAGCACCGTACGGAACACCAGCACCTGACAGTCGCTGTTTGAATGCTTTTTGTACCCTGGAATAAATAATTGGCCGCACTCAGCCAATCGGACTATCTACTGGAAATGGAACCTGAATCCGTTTGGTGTGTGTGTGTGCCGAATGTGATCTGGCCAGAGAAGCACCCAGGTGGACTTTCGCCGTGTTTTGGTGCGGTTACACATTTATCCAGGAGATGCCAAAATCGGTCTTGCGCATAATTCTGTCAGCAGACACGGCTAAAGACATTAATCGCCGCTGACACGATTCTGTCAGCCGGTGAAAGTGCCTGAAGACCCTTGACATTACGGTTCCTGTCCTCGGAATCCCAACACCAATTCCAGGCTTCATTTTTCATCCATAAATACAGCACATTTCACCCCACCAATATACATCATATTACTCACCTGTCAGTATGGTCTTATGACCTTCTGAACAAGCACATACTGTTCATCAGTTTCAGTTTACTTACATTTTCTCATTATATAATGCTTCAATTAAATACCTACTGTATTTAATTACTAATAAATAAATAAATAATGAGTAATTTAATTGTCTTTATTGCCAATTTAGTAACTGACATTATAATAAAAATGCTAATTTTCATTTTTTATATTTTAAATCAATGATTGTTCATATGATTGATTAAGTCATTTATTGTCTGTTTCTGCTGGCAAGCGGGGATCTACTTACTGAAATGTAGACTGCATACCGCCATTTTCCCTCTGTTCCTAAATACGGGAATGCTGACCCGGACATCTGTGTGTTTCTGTGTGCATAGTATAGGGTGGAACCTCACACAGGTAAGTCCTGTACTGTGTTCCCTTATCAGATATATAATATGGTGGCAAGTGAGGAGCTTCTGAGGAATCGAGCCTAATTTATGAACTTCGGGCTCCACAAGTGTAACCAGCCACATTGCAGGGTCAACACTGCCGCATCACCAGGCCTCCAAAAAGCAGAGCCTCTTGCTCCAGATTTCATCAACAGCCGAGGACAGCAGAAAATGCGGTATTTTGTTCCGTGTTTGAATTGCTAAGGAGTCTCTGATAATACATTCTGGCCACGGGTGGCATAACAAAGGGATAAACAAATAATTTACATTTTATTACCCGTCTTTTGGATTGGAAAGGGTTTTTTTTTTTCCTTCTTCCATTTCCTACCGCTGGATAATCCATGTTAATGAGCTGCTCCAAAGGCCGATTGTGCATTTGGCATTGTGCTTTATGGACAGGCGATATGAAAGACAGAGCCAACCATATTTAGCGAGACGATAGCGGGGTACCTTACGGGGAACAGAGGACCGGGTCTGTTGTGGCCTGGCATTTGCAAACGATCAACAAAACGCTGAAAACAGGTATGAAAAGAGTTGGCATGCAAATATTGAAGTTGTCCCAGCTGAAACCGAACTTGAAAAACAAAAATTCAAATACTCACTGCATAATGTACTGCATACAAATAATTTAGTAATTTCACAAAACATGCGTATTTATAATTTGAACAACAGTGCAAGGACTGAGCACCATTTTGGATCAACAGGTCAGACTGACGTCACAGTCACATGATCGCGGCTGCGCAGATTGATCCCAAGGTGACTGGGTGCAATATGTCACTTTCTGTCCTATAAAATGAGCTGTTTCTCTTTCTCTTTGCTTCTCTTCTCCTGTCTGATTGTCAGGGGCCTGGGGGCCTCTGCACGGCCTCCAAAAGGACAACTAGGCCTGAACCCCACCGGAGAAAGACGGCCTGCAGACGTGAAGGAACATGCGGAGAGACGCACGGGATCTCTCGGGTTATAGCCACAGCCAGTGGTTTATAACTCCAAGTAAACTTGTTAGCTATACTGCAACTAAGCTAAATAAACTGAATCCACCACAGAATCAGTTTATTTACAAACTTTATATGTTGATATCGCTCTGCAACATAGCCTACCCTCCTGTGACAGTGAACCAGCACAGCTTCCAGGCTTCCCAACAGCCCAAAAAAACCAGGATGGAGACTGGCTTTTCTACAGACAGCACACCCGAAATCCAGAGACAGTTCCCAAGTCAAAGTTTCCTTGGGCGAACAAGCCACGCAACCAATCGCAGACCCATCTGCGCTACAGCAGTAAGACTGACTAACATCCAGGCATCAGTTTAGGAAACTTCTGTTTGTTTGTTATTTCTAAGAAGTATGGGATCGGCTGTATTTAATGTTGTGTTTACAGCATATCACCTATTTGGTGGCTACAGCTGCCTAGCCTTCATAGGTAACGTATATACTCCATTACTAACATTAGCTTACAATCCGTCTTCTTTTTAATTGAGATCTGTGCATGCAATCTCTCATTCCATATATGGTCTTTTATATACAGAATGCCAAGGTTCACTGAGATTAGCTAGACATCGCTAACTTCAGTAGTCTTTTGTACACGGCATTCGTCTGGTTTCCAGGCCATATTCAGCAGCACTTGCTAAAAGGTGATTCATATTTTACTTCATCAGAGGAGTCTTTGCTCTCTCCTGCACCACACGTGCTGGTGAACACACACACACACACATAGCCATACATATGCACACGCAACACTAGTCGCCTTTCCATACCCTCCTTTATTTAGCCTTTTAGAATTTTCGTTTAGATGTGTTTGTTTGTTTAAAGGCATACTATGCATGATTCTTTTGCCGAATTCCTGCACCTTTACCTCTATTTGTTATTGTCTCTAAGGGGTTCACTCAGTGTAAAAATCATTATCACACTGCCTAATTACTGTTATCATCTATATGGAATCATTCATTATGCCAAAAATGCTATTTTCAGTATGTCTGACCACCTCACCTCTTAGCTTGATATTTTGCTTGTAGCGCTCAATGGTGTGTCCTCAACAGAGGTGTGGGTGGGGTTGAGGACAAACGAGGTATGAGTGGGGATTACAAACACAGTCTAGTCTACTAGGGCCGCAAAATCCAACATAGTATACCTTTAATAAATTCAATTTTATTAGACCTCGTCATCGGTCTGATTATTTTTTGGATAAATGCTTGAGCCTCTCACCTCAAATAACTTACACATGTTTTAACGTTATTGGTTATTATTTTAATACTTAATATTGATTTCTTCATAATCATGATTTAACAATTAATTTTATGAGACTGATTAATTATGAGACAGATTATAAACCAACCTATTACCGCATGAGGTAGTATATATTTATATCCCCTGGTGCCTATGTGCCAGACCTGGGTCAAATACGTATTTGTTCTGGATTGAAATACTCAAATACTCTGCTATATTGATCTTGCCTGGTGTAACTGAGCCTGCCAATATGACCGGAAGGCGGGGTTTGCACTTTTTGAGAGTATTTCATTGGTTCCGATACACCGGACCAGTAAAGATCAGTAAAGTGTAGAAAAGTATTTGAACCCAAAACAAATATGTATGTGACCCAGCTCTGTGTAATGTGCGACGACCGTTAAGACGGACACGTTTTAATCATCCATCCTCACTATTCTACAATTAGTCGAGGTGTTTCCCCCAAACAATATGATCTAGGGGAAAAAAGTGTTCTTCACCCAGCACAGGATCAAGTGTTCAACATACAGTACAAGAGAGGCTGGTGTCAAACAATGTGTGAAACGATTCACGGCTGTGATGTGGAAGCACGCCCTTCATATTCCTGCTTGAAGTGTGTCTGGTGATGAACATGCGTAGAGTGGGTTTAATGATTTTCCCCATTTCGCAGCTAGCGTGATCAGAAATCAAAAGGAACTCGAGACAGTCTGGCGAGCGTTTCTTCACACTCACACTAATCACACTCTCATTAGAACATTCATCTTTTCTTCAGTGACGCCATTACCTTGTGTCACTAATGCACGCCGTTTCGTTTAGTTCTCTCGCCGTTAATATCAAACACTGTTTACTTTCCATTATGTTTCTTAGCAACACTGTTTCATCCCTTTGTGTAATGTTTATAGCACAGAACAATGAGACACGTCTCCATTATTATTGCAGGATGCTTGTCAGCTGTATGATAAATCCAAATAATTTAACGCAATGCAAATTAAGGACGCAACTAAAGCCCAATTCTGACTGCAAAATGGATTATTCAGTAAAACATTTTGAAAGGTTAACTCAGTTGTGAAACTGTCATAACTTTATCCATTTTAGTTTCATAACTCAATTTGGGAAAATAATGCAGTTTTTCAGGAGTGAGTGGTGTAGACTAGCGGAAACAAAGAAGAAAGCTGCTGACTCATGGCGGAGGTGTGTCAGTGGGTGAGTGTCTCGATTAGCATCTCGCTCATTAGCCCCATTCGTTCGGCCACTGTCTCCTGTTGTAGGAGTTGTTTTCGGTCAGTCCCTGCATGATATCATTAATAAACAGTTTCCCTCTTTTCAAAAGCAGGGAGGTTTAATGACACTAACTGCCTGGATAACTGGGCTAGGTTAAATGTGGGCTAAACTATTTCATTTGAGAGGAATTGTTTTAAAGGAACATGCTTCCTCGATGAACAAACATTGCCATTTGAGTACAGACAGCAAGCTCCATAATGTCTGGGACACCAGATCTTCTCTGGCGATGCTCTGCCAGGCCTGTACTACAGCCATCTTCAGCTCCTGCTTGTTTTTTCAGGGGCTAGTTGCTTTAAGTTTTCTCTTCAGCATATGAAACGAATGTTCAGTTGGTTTCCGAACAGGTGAATGAGTTTGTTAGTCAAGAATTTGGCTTTGAAAACTCCTTTGATGCTTTAGCTGTATGTTTGGAATCACTGTCTTGCTGTATGATGAAGTGCCATCCAATGAGTTTGGAGGCATTTGGTTGAACATGAGCAGATACAATACTTCTGTACACTTCAGAATTAATTCTGCTGCTGCTATCAGCAGTTACATCATCAATTAACACATGTGAGCCAGTACCTGTGGCAGCCATACATGCCAAACACCCCCACCACCATGTTTCCCAGATGGGGGGGGGGGTGCTTTGGATCTTGATCAGTTCCCATTGGCCTGCATACGTCTGCCATCACTCTGATACAAGTACATTTTGGTCTCATCTGTCCACAGGCTCTTTTAGGTACTTCTCAGCAAACTGTAACCTGGTCATCCTGTTTTTTTGGCTAACTAGTGGTTCTCATCTCGCAGTGTAGCCAATAACATGAGTGTTTGTCAACATGAGCATTTGCAAGGCAATCAAAATCCTGGAATCAAAACTAGATACTCAAAGCTCTCTTATACCTGCACTAAGGAAGCTATTGAACACACCTGACCAATCAGAAACACCTGGGAAGCAATTTGGCCCAAACATTATTGTGCCTGTAAATGGGGGGGTAATTTCTACTTGGTGAAACCAAAGTCTTTAAAATATTCTTTAATAAAAGCTGAGAATCTTCACATAAACCACACACCAATTGCTTGATTACAAATTGTGGAGTACAGAGCCAAATCGAGAAAAATATATGTCTTTGCCCCAAGCATTATGGAGCTCACTGAATGTAAAAATAGGGAAAAAAAGACACTGACCTCCAAATAACCTATTTAGACAATTGTGGTGTTCTACATAAAGGCATAACACATAACAGATCATATAACATGCATGTTTTTCATGAGTATCTGCCTCTGTTCAAGAGATTTTAAAAAGTCAATAGACTTACAAATACGTGCTTGTTTGTAACTGAAATAAAATAAAGGCAAAACTGATATAGATCTCACCTATATTTAAATCATTTTTACTCCATGCATGAAACATAAGCAGTGAATTGGTGAGAAGGAAAATGTAACGTTTCACAAAAAAATTGATGAATCAGGAGAGAGTAAATAATTTCACAGAAATGCACCAATGATCAAACAAAGCTTTGACTAACTGGGGTGGCAGAAGTTGGGGAATGGGGGTATGGAGTACTCACATCGGACCAGCATTTCGTCCGACCCGTCGGGGCAATCTAGCTCTCCGTCACAGAGCCAATCCGATGAGACACAAGTCAGGCGGTCATGACAACGGAATTCCCCCGCATCGCAGAGAGGGGGTTCTGGAGAAGGAGAGAAAAAGGATGGAGGACAGAGAGGGAGAGAGAGAGAGAGAGAGCGAGAGAGAGAGAGAGAGGCGATGAGCAGTGGGATGGTTAGCTTCATGTGCCTTCCGCTCGAGCCGACACATGGCAGTGTTTCCATGGTGCGAGTCTGCATGTTCTCAGAGAGCAGGAAAGACTTTATGCACTGTTGTCACGCATGCACTACAACATGCATCATGGGTCAGAGTCAGTTAGTGGAAATGATAAATGAGAGCGATGTTTTATGCATTAATCTTGCCGCAGACACAGGATGGTTGTTAGCACATTTGCATGTTTTATTTTTTTACCGGTTGATAAGAAACAGGGAGGGAATCTGCGGGGGAATGCCATAAATATCATAAACTGAGCTTATGTACAACCTGAAAGCCTTACACGTGGGTCCCAGTCAACACAAGCAGGCGTGAGTGCTACTGATGCTGCTCGGCTGTGCTGAGAGCATCTGGGGCGGATGGGACTAAGTCACTTCCTCTGAACACAGGAAATGACATGGCCCTCATAATTTTATTCATGAAATAATATACACCTCCAACACATACACACAGGCATGCACGCACGTACACATATGCACATACAAACACATGCACACACACACACACACAGACACACACACACACACACATAAACACCCACACTCAGAAATCTAGATACCCACCAGATACTCAGCTGCAAATTCTTAATATTCCAGCTTCTGTCTCTACTGAAGCCAAATTTAATGTGATATAGGCTAAATTCACTGACTATGCGGATCACTGACACTGACTAAATTCACTATGTACTATAATATCGCACCTCAAAAAGGTTACAGTCAATTGTGTCCATCCAGTACAGCCTATCTATGCACTAGACCAGTGCATTAACAGATACCAGACCATAGAGCCCCTCTATGCACTAGACCAGTGCATTAACAGATACCAGACCATATAGCCCATCCATGCTCTAGAACAAAGCCTTAACAGACACCAGACCATATAGCCCATCCATGCTCTAGAACAGAGCCTTAACAGACACCAGACCATATAGCCCATCCATGCTCTAGAACAGAGCCTTAACAGACACCAGACCATATAGCCCATCCATGCTCTAGAACAGTGCCTTAACAGATATCACACCATGGGGCTCATCCATGCTCTAGAACAGTGCCTTAACAGATATCACACCATGGGGCCCATCCATGCTCTAGAACAGAGCCTTAACAGATATCACACCATGGGGCCCATCCATGCTCTAGAACAGTGCCTTAACAGATATCACACCATGGGGCCCATCCATGCTCTAGAACAGTGCCTTAACAGATATCACACCATGGGGCCCATCCATGCACATTCCTTTTGCCACCTGTAATTTTCTTATTTACAACAGGGGTTAGATTAAATTGTTTTCCTACATATCTTCCTACATGTTGTGTGGGTTTTCCAGCACTACAAGACCACAGTAATCCCAGCACCCCCCAGTGTCTGTTCCAGTGTCTGAGAGCAAATTCACCACCATGTAACATACAACTCTAGAAAGGTCAAATCAAAAGATCTTTGTTTTTTTTGTTGCTCTATAATTCCCCTTGTCCCTCTTCTCATTTTAAATACTACGTGATCTCGTCTCATCCGTAAAAAATATCCCATCTTTCCAAATCCAGCGCAGAACAAGCTGCAGTTTAGATCCGCCGATTATCTTCTGGGGCTGACGCAAGGGCAAATGTCCAAATGCCTGTAGGGACTGGCAAATTAGATTGCCTTCCCTCAGAAAAAAACACAGACATTTCTGTACACGTAAGATTAATGCCTTCCGGCCTTTCTTATAAAATGGAGGCACAGTGCTGTATGATACATTCTCAACTTTCCAAAAAAAATTATCCCTGTGACCAAAACAATAGAAAGACAGTGAAAGTTTTCAGAAGCCGGTTTGAGCCTGTTTCTTTTGTCTTAATACACACCGCCTTCTCACCTCTCTCCCGAGGAGAGAAAAGAAGGCGAATCGCGCGCGAGGTGTCTGAGTGACGGAGCGGTCCGCGGGAGCGGCCGTCGTAAACGTATTTGTGACAGTCGCGGATGCCCCGCGGGACGCTGGCGTCTGATTGAGGTGTGCGGAGGTGGCTTGGCGTGGCCGGCTTTAGACTGAGGAACACACAGAGGTGGGAACGCGCGCTGTGCTGCAGTGTCTCTGCAGAGGCCTGCTCCCGCAGCGGCGATCAGAAAAGCCTCTTCCGTCCGCTCAGCCTGGCCGTCACAATGCCTGTTTTTATATGTGCTTTACATGTACGATTTTTACTGACCAGTGGAGGAGGGGCTCCCCTATAAACAGTTTTCTCCCGAAATTTCTTCCCACTGGCAAGTTTTTAAAATTATTTTTTTTACCTCACTTGTTTGCTTTTTGGGGGTTCAGGCCTGGTTTTTGGCCAATTTTCCTTTATGCTTCCTCTGTAAAGGATCTTTGTTACAATGAAAAAAAATTAAAATAAAAAATACAAATAAAACTATTGAACTGAATATATACCATCATGTATATACCCTCTATGTAGCATACCAATTAAAAAAGAGAAAAGTCTAATGGTGAAACCAATTTGTTTATTATAATACTGTACTCTTACATGACAATTGGCTGTGCATATAATATTTTATGAATTTTATAGTATGGAGTACTTTACGTCGTAATTGGCATTTAACCTTAATGTCATTACGGCTAACATAGAGCACCTGTCCTATAAGAAAACAAAATGGCTGACCGACTTAAAGGTCATGCATAATGTCACTAGATGTAAATGGACGGAACTACTTAGGGTTTCAAAGTTCAGGAATTTCAAAGTTCAGGAATTTTAATCAGCTCGGAAAACTCCTAAATTCTGTCTCCTTAGAATCCAGGGTCTGTAAAATACAGCAGGCAGTTTACACCGTTTCAATTCAATACCGATAACCTGTCAGTCAAAAAGCAATAACAGCAAATAAGATGGCCTTCTATTTCTGTTTCGCTTTCCAAAAAGTAAAGGCAGTCGTTTAAACATCTTCTAAAGGGCATTGCTACTTGCAAGTCCATGAAACATTAGCGTGTCCTTCTAATTCACTAATGCAGTCCTGTACCAAGACTCTGATTGGCGTGATTTGGTTGTTGTACTGATACACTCCTTTGATTTTTGAAAGAAGGACGCTAGGAAATGATGCTAGCAATAAAAGATAAGAAAATAAACAGTCTGTATACTTAGCGTGACCCATCGACTGAGTCGCGGTTCTGAGCAGCGTGCCTTTAGACCCCAAGGATTCGTATGGGAAACGGAGTCGGAATAATCCTCGGATAAACAGGCCCACGCGTCCTCCGCGGTCCGGACGTGCTCGGCATACGCGGTCGCCCTCGGGTACGTCCGCCCCTCTCTTCTCTGATCGATTACCGTTTAAAGGGGAGCGCTGTGGACGCGGGACGGGGTCCCCCGCCCGTGTCTGAGGGCCGGGCCGCGGTCTCTGGGGCAACGGGGCTGCTCACTGATGTTCGCCCGCTTTCGTGTCACCCCCCCTCCCCCCCTCCCCCGCCTCCCCCCCCCCCCTCCCAGAAAGGAAAGGACGTGATGAAAGAGAACAGGACGACCCTCCATTCTAATTTAAGTTCTTTTCCCAAACTCGTAGGACTAGCCTTTTCTCCTCGCTGTTTGAGACCCCCGGGGCAGTGGGGAAACGGTCGCCATTTCGCCAGGAGAGACAACAAAAACGCGCTATTATATTTATTCACTCAGCGGGAGCTTTTTTGGAACAGGTGAAACGGAGGAGCTGGAGTCCCAGGTATAATCCGTTTTAATGAATGCGAGTTATTTGCCGAGGCGGTTGGAGTTAAGTAACTCGCCCTGGGGTGCGACTGTGCCGGCTCGCCCGGGCAGCGCGCTCGCGGCGTTTCCAGCCGCACCGCCACCTGCTTAATCGCTGCGCCGCGCGGCCTGTCTGCTTCTTAAAAGAACAAACGCACAAATATAAACGCTTTTTTTTTTGTTTACCGCGGTAAACGAGAGAGAGTTCGGCATCTGTGGGAACGGAGGAAAATCGGCTCCGGTGCGGGAGCG